>NW_006399758.1:37693829-37698547 GCF_000299155.1 Elephantulus edwardii | reverse complement strand
TAATGCCCTAAAATATAATACTTTTAGACTAGTCTCTCCCCCATAGACTTCAATGCCGTAAACGTATTTCATCCAGTTTTTTTTTTAAGGTATAGAATACAAAAGTAGAGAGCTTAAAAACTTTAAATATATAATAGGCTTGCTTCTTTGTATAGGACAAAAACACTAAATTAAATAGAATCTCCTAGTGGTAGGATTCAAATGTAATTGATATTACTGTAGTGGCACTGGAGCTCAAATATCGTATATTTGTGTTTAGGGTTGTTGTTGTTATGTGCCCTCGAGTCGTTTGCGACTCATAGCGACCCTATGTACAAGAGCCCTACACGCCGTTCTATGCTGTGCCAACCTCGTTGTCTCAAACACATTCATTCCCACCACTCCACTCACAGAATCAATTCATCTTATTTTAGGGTAAAAAAGATATTAATGGAGAGAAGGGGAAGAGAATTGTAACTTTGATAATATGAGTATGCAGTATGTAATAGGCACTCACAAAATGTTGGAAATGAACTCAGGGGATTAAAGGAAAATGTCCTTGAATTCTTTTGACTGGATGTTAGGTTTGGAATTATGAAGTACATTTTTTATATTATTTTATTAAAAAATCCAAATTCATTGGTTTCCTGGTTTGGGTTTCTTTTTATTTTAGAGGACCAGAATAAATGCTGCAGCAATTACATGGAAGAGACTCACTAAACTCCACCAAGTCTTCTTGCGTAGGCTTGATAAAGACAAAGGGCACAGTACAACAGAGGGGAAGCACAATAAACATCAGGGACATTTAAGAAAACCGTTTGCAGCTTCCAGTTCCTCTCTAAGTTACAGAATCTCTAAATATTATGAATTACAAAGTTGTGAACCCAAAGCATAAGGTAACTGAGGGATCTTTTACACTTTTCTCACCAAAATGTACTATAAAACTATCGAGTCCAGCCCCGTTATATCGAAACAGTTTCGCCAAGAGAAGTGACGCTGGTGATGAATAGCAATTTTATTACTTTTAGAAAAGCATATATAGGTTTTAGAAACACGTCTGCAGTAGCAATCACATTATTTCTTTCCGACCGAGATGTTGACTTATCAGGTCAAACATTAACTCTCACAGACCTCAGCACAATACAAAGATGTTTTCCAGCATGTCTTATTGAGTGCTCTAAGAAACAAAGAGTTTCGGTAGATAACATTCCCTAAGGTCTGAGACCTTCCGTCACTCTTAATTCATTAACATCCTGCTTCCTTGAGTTGTTTATTGCCAAGCAGACATTCTAGCCAAGATGGAATTAGTCTTGCTGGTTTTACAGTACTGGGCTAATCTTGCTTTACAAGCTAGCGTGTCTCTGACATAAAACCAGTTAATTAAGTATCAAACTGTACATTTTCAGTAACAACGTAGACAAACTGATACACTTTTAGTGACACTTTTAGATTTAAATAACCCAATACAAAATCATTGGCTATTACATTGCACATTTATTTTAGCCATGAGTCAGAACCATAGTTTCATGGTACTGCAGGTTAAGTACAGGAAAATCACATGCCAGATGCAACTTAGGCATCTTTTTATACATATGAATAAGAAGAAAGGAAAAAAAATGCTCTCTTGGATTGTTCAAATCACCTAGTACCTAACCAAATTAAGAAAAGAATTAGTGCATTTATCAGTGAGTTTTTAATTCCTATTTTAAAGTCTAACCATGGAGCAGAATAAAAAGCTCTCTATGTAATTAAATACTTGGCAAATTAATGAAGATTGAGAAATCGGCAATCTTTGACACTTTGAAGTAAGATTCTAGGCAGAAATCCAATTTAATTTTGTTTTATATAGGTACTTTAGTCCTAGAACACAAGAGAAGTCCTGAGGCAACCAGAGATATCAGGGAGCAGGACAAAGTCATTTTTTCTTATGGCTCTCAGCTAGATCTACAGAAACATAGATGATTCCTTTTTTAAATGAAAGTTTACAGAGACTTTGGATATCCATTCATTCATAGTTGTACACTTTCCTCCCTTCCCACTCCTCCCCTCTCCCCAGTTCACTTTTCTCTTTGAAAAGTAGAACAAAAAAATATTACATTGTTATACAATCTCACCCCACCACCAAGTCCACTCTACTTGGCAGCAATCATTCTAGACTCTTGTCATGACAATAATGCCTAATAATATATTCCTCCTAAACAGTTCTCCTCCTCATCTGTTTCAATGCAGTATACATTATTTATGCCTTCTTAGTTTTCCCACAACTCCAATGTCAGTTAGTCCTGCTTTACAACGGTGGCACTATACAGTATTTGTTCTTTTGTGACTGAGATATTTCACTCAGCATAATGTCCTCCAGGGTCACCCACTTTGTATAACATTTCATGAGTTCCTTATTTTTCAATGCAGCATAGTATTCCATTGTGTGAATATATATACCAGAGCTTCTCTATTCTTTCCTTGTTGATGGGCACTTGGGTTGTTTCCAACTCTGGTATTGTGAACAAATCTTCAATAAACATGGGTAAGCATATATCTGCTTGGGTGGCAGTTCTGGTTTCTTCAGGGTATATTACCAGTAATGGAATTGCTGGGTTAAATGGTATTTCTATTTCCAACTTTTTGAGAAAGTGCCATATTGCCTTCCATAGTGGTTGCATCATTTTACACTCCCACCAACAGTGAATCAGGGTTCCAGTTTCTCCACAACCTCGCCAGCATTTGTTGTTTGCTGTTCTGTTAAATTTTGCTATTCTTACTGGGTTAAGATGATATCTCATAGTTGTTTTGATTTGCATCTCTTTTAGAGCTAGGGATTTTGAACATTTCTTCATGTGTTTGTTTGCTAACTGAATGTCTTCTTCTGTAAAGTGACTGTTCATATCTTGTGCCCATTTTTCAATTGGGTTGTTTTCCTTTATCTTCTTGTGGTGCTCAAGTGTTTTATATATTCTAGATATAAGTCCCTTATCTGACATGTCATTACCAAATATTTCTTCCCAGTCTGTGGCTTCCCTTTTTACCCTGTTGTAGAAATTTTTGCATAGGGATTTGATTCTTAGAAGGCTCCATTCATCTATCTTATCCTCTCCTGGTTGTAGATTTTTCAGGAAGCATGGAAGACTGTTTTATGTTGTGGATTAGAGCATCTAGAGTTCTTTCAAGCTTTTCTCTAATGACGTTTATAGTTCCTGGTTTTAGTCATAGGTCCTTGATCCACTTTGAATTGGTTTTTATGTATGGAATGATGTGTGAATCTTGCTTGAGTTTTTTACAGATAGTTTTCCAATTTTGCCAACATCATTTGTTAAAAAGACTGTTGTTTCCCCACATAACTTATTTCATCTCCTTGTAAAAAATTGGTTCATCATAGGTAGATGGGCTGATTTCTGGGTTCTCAATTCTAGTCCATTGATCTATGTGTCTGTCATTGTACCAGTACCATACTGTCTTGACCCCCATGGCAGTGTAGTAGGAATCGAAATCAGGGACCGAGATGCCTCCTAACTTGTTTCTCTTTTTTAAGGAGTGCTTTGTTTATTCTGGGCCTCTTTCCACTATAGGTGAAATTGAAGATTGCCTTTTCCATCACATTGAAGAATGGAATTGGTATTTGTTTTGGGATTGCATTGAATGTGTAAATTGCCCTTGGTAGGACTGTCATTTTCACAATATTGAGTCTTCCTATCCATGAGCAAGGTATAGTCCTCCATTTCTCCAGGTCTCTTTTTTATCTTGTAGTAATGTTTTGTAATTTTCTTTGAATAGATCCTTTGTGTTTCTGGTTAGATTTATTCCCAAGTATTTCATCTTGTGATTAGCTGTTGTGAAGGGTATTGTTTTCCTTAACTCCAGCTCTGTATTCTCTTTGTTACTGTAGAGAAATCCAACTGATTTTTGTATGTTGATCTTGTATCTTGATACTTTGCTGAATTGGTCAACTATGTCCAGTAGTTTTCTTGCTGAGTCTTTAAGGTTTTCTAAATATACTATCATATCTTCTGCATGTAGAGATAATTTTATCTCCTCTTTGCCAATTCTGATACTTCTTATTTCCTTCTGTTGTGTTATTGCTATTGCTAGGACTTCCAATACAATAATGAGTAGGAGAGGTGATAATGGACATCCTTGGCTAGTTCGTATTCTCAAAAGGAATGACTTTAATATCTCTTCATTGAGAACAATGTGGACTCTCAGGTTTGCAGATATACTTTTTTACTATGTTGAAGAAATTCCCCTCTAATCCTATTTAGTTGAGTGTTTTAGTCAGGAAATGGTGTTGGATTTTGTGAAAGGCCTGTTCTGCATCAATTGATAGAATTATATGGTTCTTGTTCTTTGCTTTGTATATGTGATGAATGACATTGATTGTTTTTCTTATGCTGAAACATCCTTGCATACCTGTTATGAATCCCACTTGATCATGGTAAATTATTACTTTTTTAATGTATCGTTGGATTCTATTGGCTAGGATTTTATCCAGTATGTTTGCATCTGTGCTCATGAGAGATAGTGGCCTATAGTTTTCTATTTTGGTGGTGACTTTACCTGGCTTTAGTATCAAGAATATGTTTGCTTCTTTGAATGAGTCTGTGAGAATTCCATAATTTTCTATTTTCTGAAATGTTGTTGTTGTTGTTATGTGCCGTCGAGTCGTTTCCAACTCATAGCGACCCTATGCACAACAGCCCTAAACCCTGCTCTATCCTGCGCCAACCGCACTGCCTCTGACATACCCA
>NW_006399758.1:37672110-37691339 GCF_000299155.1 Elephantulus edwardii | reverse complement strand
CCATGCCAGTCCATCTCATCTCTCCAATACCTAATATATATCCAATACCACAATATATAGTAAGGTTCAAATCTGTAATTAAAGGAGTCCTAGTGAGTCATAACTGACTTGAAGATACCAGCCAACTACAATGTAACATATGGAAACAATCATGAAATGTTACTGATGTAGAGGTGAACAATTAAATTTACCCTTGTCATGTCTTCTATCAGTGTGAAGGAACTAAGCATTCAATCCTTTAAATTTTATATTTAATAGTTCAGTAGCTTCAGCACTACTCCTTTGAAAATAGTTGTCCTTTAGTACTATTTTTTAGACATTCAAAACTCTAATACATTATTCTTGTTAATTTAAAAACATCTTGAAGTACATAGCATCTTATTGCTATGACAAATCACTACTAATAAATTACTATTAATTTGTTAGTGTGAAGCAATGCAAATATCTTCTCTTACAGTTACACATTAATTGGAAATCTGATATCAGGTTCACTAGACTAAAGATAAACAAAATTTTCACCATTGGGCCAGTTGGCAGCACCTTTATAAACGGAGAAGAGACTGAGATTATTGACAATTTTAGCTTGCTTGATTCTACAATCAACATTCTTGGCACCTGCAGTCAGGAAACCAAAAGACGAGTTGCACTGGGAAAATCTGCTGCCAGGGATCTCACTAGAATACTGAAGAGCACTGATGTTGGACTAGAGACTACCATGTGCCTGATACCAGCCATGGTCTTCACAGTTACTTGCTATGCGTCAGAAAGCTAGGCAATGAGTACGGATGACAGAAGAAGAATTGATGCCTTTGATGGTGTTGGAGAGGAGTATTGAACATGTCATGGACTGCTAAGAAAACAAACAGAACTGTCTTGGGAATCCTGAAACCAAGTTGCTCCTTGGTGGGAAGGATTTTGAATATCCATCTCACGTATTTTGGGCATGTTTTCAGGAGGAACCAATCCTTGATGAAGGACATTATGTTTGGAAAGGTGGAAGAACAGCACTGGAGAGGAAGAACATGGATGAAATGGATTAATACAGTAACTGGAATAATGGGTGTAGATGTGTCCAAGATGGTGAGACTGTCTTAGGATAGGATAGGGTTCAAAGATATTGTGCATAGGGTCTCTATGAGTTACAGGCTACTTGATGGCACATAACAACAATAGACTGAAATTAAGGTATTGGCAGGGTTTGTTCCTTCTGTGAACTCTTCAGAGAAGTTAATTTATTTGCCTTTTTTTTAAATTAAATCTGCTAGTGACTGTTTTCTTTGTCATGTGACTACTTACCATATCTTTAGAGTGCATCACTTCTGTCTCTGCTTGAACCATCATTTTGTGTTTCTGTCTACAGGGCCTCTTTTGATTACATTGGCCTAAACCAGATATAGAATAAGGAGATATCGCATAGGTTGATGTCAGGAAAGTTGACTTTAGGTTTATGTCCTTTTTCCAAACTTAAAACAATGAACAAATAACTTGAAAAGTTGAACTATATGAAGAAAAATGAAGCATCGGGAGAAGAGTTATGAACAATCTATTTTATGCAGATGACATGCCCTTGCTTACAGAAAGTCTGTCTTGGCAGAAGTATAACCAGAGTGCTCTTGAGAGGTGTGGATGGTGAAACTTTATCTCAAAAACTTTGGGCATGTTGTCAGGAGGTGTCAGGTCTTAGGAGAAGACGTCATGCTGGGAAAAGTAGAGAATCAATAAAAAAGAAGAAGCTCTTCAATGAGACAGATCGATATAGTGACTGCAACAATGAACTTAGCAAAGATTGTAAGGATGGCTCAGCATAGGTCAAGGTTTCCATCTGTTATTCATAGGGTTGCTATGAGTTGATGTTGACTTGCCAGCACCTAAAAACAACAACTACAAAAAACAGTAAAAATAACCTAAGTAGTCCAGAATAATTACTCTATCTCAAGGTTTTTAGAAAAAAACCTCTTTATGTACTAATTTTTTTTTTTTTACTCTGTTAAGATAAGGCTCAAGAATTAAGACATTTGAGGACCATTATACAGTCTACTACATATATATTATTTTATTCTCACATCAGAATGAGATAGGCTTCATGATTTAACTATGTCTAACTGTGATTTAAAGAGCTTTAAGTGACTCATCTACACTAAGAGTTCACTTTATATTTTATGAAATCAGGGAGAATTGATTTAAATAATGAGTGGTTAATAGAGATTTCTTTTAACATTACTTTAAAGCCTACAAAACAGCTGGAACCGCATTTTCTCATTTAGTTCTTAAGTCATATGTTTATTTATAAGTCTTAAAATTATTTATTCATTATTTTTGTTGAATTACTGCATTAGTCCCATGCTAGGTAATTCAGATATTTTTATATTTATGCAGTTTATACTCTACTGGGTTATATCCATAAAAGTACAAACAAATATAATAATTGCAAGTTGTGATTGAATGATGTAGAGTAACAGAAGAGTCTCACAATGTTACAACATAATAGATGTAAGAATCAGGTTGTGAGTTTACTCTTTTTCATACTTATAATGATCTTGGAATTATACATTCATAAATAACTCTGTGTACCAAACAGTTTTTATGTGTGTACGTTATTTTGCCTAAACCACGACATTTCTGTTCAATGAGAACCGTCATCTTCATGGCTCATAATACAGATTTTTATTTTAATAGACATCAGTGTAGTTGGTTCTCTCGTTATCACAGTTGATAACTGTGTTGTTAATTCTCCCCACTGTTGCACTGAATGTTGAATGGAGGTGGTTAGCTTTAGAAAAAGACCTTTCTTCTTCTCAGAATCATGCATATAGTAGTGTATACCTGTCAAGAAAAAGATCTACAGCTAAATTACTGACATAATGCTCATGTAAGCAATTTTTTATGAATTGGCTTTCAGAATGATTTATTATAGCTTTGTGGCCTTTGCTGTGCTGTATTTTATCCACATTAAAAATTTGTTTAAAATAAAAGCAAGCTAGACTATATACTTCAGTAGAAGCCAAAGCTCCCTTGGTTTAGGCGTTTATTTTTCAGTGACTTCTCTAATAAGCATTGGCTTTGTTTAACAAGTAGATCTTAGGATGAGCAATAGATGAGTTTTGTGCATGAGAAAGATGCTGATGGTGCTAATTAGTGGGCTTATTCTGTTGTACTTAGGATCAATATGAATTGGCAGTGTCTCAGTGGCACTTAACAATAAAAACAACTTTTTTATTCCACACTGATGATATCAAGTTCTGTCTTCTTGATATATGGATATTTTCCACTTATCTCTTTCATCATATTGTGTTAGTCAAATGCTTGGAAAATGTACGCGTAACTCAGCACTTTTCTCCATACTTCCTGCATTCATTTCCCCATTAACTTTTTCCAGGAAGTTGTCCTAATCATAAAGTGAACTACTACACCTGCCCTCCCCCCCAAAAGAAGAATCTCAAATGTATAATAAGTTGGGGGTTATTTTTAGATTGGTAAACTCTTTGGAGGCAGGCAATACATTTTTTCTTTATTTATATCATGCACCAAGATGTATGTAAGATTAGACTCTGAATATTTAATAATGCACCAGAAAGCCAAGAAAGCTACAGGAAAAAATCAAGAAATTAAAGAGCTTGAACGGAAAATTTTAAAGGGCAGCTTGGGATGACAAAGCAAGGTATTATAATGAAATGTGCAGAGAATGGGAGTCAGAAAATCAAAAAGGCTGAACTCACTCAGCATTTCTTAAGCTGAAGAATTGAAAAACAAATTCAAGCCAATGAGGGGTAATACTTAAGAATGTTTTTGGCAGAATGCTAAATGATCCAAGAAGCATTAAAAGAAGATGGAAAGAGTATACAGAATTCCAGAAGGAATTGGCTGACAGAAAGAATTTCATGAAGCAACATATGAGCAAGAGTTTGTGGTAATGAAGGAGGAAATTCAAGTTTCTCTGAAAGAATTGGCAGAAAAACAAGGCTCCAAGAGTTGACAACATACCAATTGACATATTTCAACAAACAGATGCTACCCTGGATGTGCTCACTAAGTTGTGCCAAGAAATCTGGAAGACAGCCAGCTAGCCAATTGACTGGAAGAGATCAATATTTGTTCCCATTCCAAAGAAAGACAACTTGACAGAGTGTGGAAATTATCAAACAATATCATTAATATCACATGCAAGCAAGATTCTGCTGAAAATTATCCAAAAACGACTGGAACAATATGTCAACAGTACTGATGGATGTGCAGGCTCTGGGTTAGAAGAGGCTGTGGTACTAGGGATATTGTAGTTAATGTTAGATGGATCTTGGCCAAAAGCAGAGAGTACCTGAGGAATGCCTGTGTTTCATTGACTATGCAAATAAAGGCTTTTAACTGTGTGGATCCAACTGTGGTTAACTCTGAGAAGAATGGGAATCCCAGACATTTGATTGGGCTTATGTGAAACGTATACTTGAACCAAGAGATAGTCATCAGAACAGAGCAAGGATACACTACATGGTTCAAAATCATGAAGGGTGTCTATTAGGGATGTATTGTGTCTTTATACCTTTTCAATCTGTATGCAGAGCAGATCATCTGGGGTGCTAGGGTGTATAAGGAGGAATGTGGCATCAGGATTGGAGGAAGACTCATCAACAACCTGCATTATGCAGATGACACAATGCTGCTGGCTGAAACCGTGGAGGACCTGAAGCTCTTGCTGCAGAAGGTCAAGGACTGCAGCCTTCAATATAGATTGAAGCTCAACATCAAGAAAACAAAGATTCTCACCACTGGCCAATTGGCAGCATCATTATGTGTGGTGAAGAGATTGAAACTGTTAACGGTTTTAGTTTGCTTGGTTCCACAATCAACACTCTTGGTACCAGCAGCCAGGAGATCAAAAGACAAATTGCATTGGAAAAGTCAGCTATAAGGGACCTCTCCAGAGTACTGAAGGCAACAAAATCAGGCTGGAGACTAAGGTGCACCTAATCCGGGCCATAGTCTTCACAATTGTGCTTTATGTGTCAGAGAGCTGGACAGTGACTAGGGATGATAGAAAGAAAATTGATGCCTTTGAACTGTGGTGCTGAAGAAGAGTATTGAGTATACCATGGACTGCTAGAAGAACAAACAGGTTCGTCCTGGAGAGGGTGAAATCAGGCTGCTCCTCGGAGGCAAGGATTCTGTAGCTTTGTCTGACATACTTTGGACACGTTGCAAGGACAGAACAGTCCTTGGAGAGGAACATCATGTTTGGGAGAGTGGAGGGATGGTGCAGGAGAGGAAGTCCCTCTATGAGATGAATGGATTCAGTTACTGGGGTAATGGGAGTTGGTGTGTTTGAGACAGTGAGGTTGATACAGGTTAGAGCAGGGTTTAGGGCTCTTGTTTATATAGAGTCACTGTGAATTGCAAGTGACTTGACGGCACATAACAACATATGCACATTATTGAGCATAGTGTCATTTGCCCGGTTAGTAATTTTATCTTGGATTTACTAGTACTTTATCTTATTTTTTTAAGAAAGAATTATTCGTTTCTTCCTTCTAGAATGATTGGAATAATTAATATAATCAAATTTGTGTAAATAAATTTTCTAAAACAAACAAATAAAAACATACTTAAGTAGTTCATGTATATTTAGCCATTTTAGACATGCAGAGAAAGAATTACCACAGGAGATAAAATAGATTTCTCTAAAGACTAACATAATTCTAAGGAGAAAGTTACGTTTGTAAGATGAAATAGTTATCTCAGACTAATGAAGTAGCATTGATTGTATTATTAATTAATAATAAATTAATTATTATTATACTTCTTCCGGAGGCTTTCTACTTAAAAAAGCAGATTACACATTGGGTAATTTTGGTAATTTAGCTAATATAACCGTAGGGAGAGGGAGGGAAGGAGAGAAAGAGAAAGATGAATGGAGAGCAGAAGTAGTTAAACTAGTGCTAAAGGTACTTGAAAAACTCATCTGTTGAGTAAGAGAAATCTGTTTAAATTACAACAGGGATCAGAGATTACTTCCTGTGTTCTATTTGTGCTAAAGAAGAAATGGAAAATTAATATTAACTCATTTCTATTCAATGAGAAACATTGTTGTGTACTATTGAGTTGAGACTGATTCATAGCCAGTGCTCTAGTGGTGTTTCAGATGCAGTAAATTACATTGAAGGAATGCCCTCATAGAGATGAGTTCTTCAACGGTTCTTCAATGGAAGAACTGGTGTAACCAAAGCCTGCACATCTGGGTTGACAGTGTAACTCCTTACCACTAAGCCACTAGTCCCCCTTTGAGAATTATTTGGAAGTGGAATAGGCTATGAAAAGAGGTGACTCAAGTAGGAGATATATAGATGATATAGATATAGATTAGATATAGATATAGGCAGATATATAGATACGTGTGTGTGTGTGTATATATATATATATATACAGTTGTTGTATAACAAAGACTAGGAACCGGCCCATAATTGATCCTCCTCCAATGGGTTTTTCAGAGACAGGTAATCATACGGGAGGTGATTGCCCATCCTTCCCCACAGAGCAGCTGGTAGCCTCGAACAGCATGCTTTCAGGATTGGAGCTCAGTTTCTTGCCACTAGGCCACCAGAGCTTATGTATATATATGGGCCTTAGGTATTCACTGTGAATAGTTTGCGTTTTCTGCAAAATGTAAGGAGAATGGATTATGGGATGCAGTTTTGATCTTATTTTTCTGTAAATTATGGAAATATTTAGGAGCGTTTCTTCCCTAACGAAGCTGAGAAATGAATGTGGATGAGTACATGTTAAAGTTTCATCTTCTTCATTAGCTGAGAAAGAGTTCTTAGTAGATAGACCCTTTCCCTCTTCTTCCCTGTGCGTCCTTAACACATCTCACGGTCTCTTGGCAAGATTTTTCCAAACCTGCGAAGACAAAATGACATGTACATCATACTTCTTAAAAATTATCTCAGTAGCCATCTCAAGTTATTCTTGAGTTACCTGTAAATTTTTAAAGCTAGAACTTCTTAGGAGTCTGCAAAGCTTTTATTAAGCATCTGGAAGGTTGAGAAAATGCTAAAAGATTTCAAATATGACCATTGACAGCACCTCTCCAGGAATGATAGCACTAGAAAGACAGATTACATGAGAATGATGAATTATACCCCTCAACATTATATATAGTACACATTAGGGTTGAATAAAATGTATGCTCTCTCACTCACTCAATGCCACTAAGTCAATTTTGACACATAGTGACCTTCCATCAGATTACCAAAGCTATACATCTTTCTTTTTAAAAATTTTTTAATTATTAATTTCAATGAAAATTTAGAGATTTTGGATTTCCATTCATTCATTGTTGCACTTTTCTCCCCTCCCAACCCTCCCCCCATAGTACACACCCCTCTTGGAAAAGTAAAATAAAAATTCTTTCATTGTTTTACAATCCCTCCCCCCAGGACCACTCCACGAGGCAGCCTTCGCTTTGGACTCCCGTCATGATAAAAATACCTAATCACATATCCCTTTTAAACAGTTTTCTCCCTCATATATTTCAATTCAGTATAAATTATTGAACCCATCTTTCTCAGTCTCCCCACAACCCTGATGTCAGTCCTGTTTTACAACGGTGGCACCATGCAGTATTTGTCCTTTTGTGACTGAGATACTTCACTCAACATAATGGCCTCCAGGGTCACTTATTTTGAATAATATTGCATGAGTTTTTTGTTTTTCAATGAAGCATAGTATTCCATTGTGTGAATATACTACAACTTCTCTATCTGTTCATTTTTGATGGGCCCTTAGGTTGTTTCCAACGCCTTGCTATTGTGAACAAAGCTGTGATAAACATGGGTGTGCATGTATCTGCTTTGGTGTCAGTTATGGTCTCTTTGGGGTATATTCCTAGTAGTGCAATTGCTGGGTCAAATGGTATCTCTATTTTTTGGAGAAAGTGCCATACCACCTTCCACAGTGGTTGCACCATTTTACACTTCCACCAGCAGTGAATAAGGGTTCCAGTTACTCCACAACCTCGCCAGCATTTGATGTTTGCTGTTCTGTTAAATTTTGCTATTATGACTGGGGTGAGATGATATCTCACAGTTGTTTTAATCTGCATTTCTCTTAGAGCTAGGGATTTTGAACATTTCTTCATGTGCTTGTTAGCCATCTGAATGTCTTCTTTGGTGAAGTGTCTGTTCATATCCTGTAAGGCTATACATCTTAATGGAAAGAAAGTGCTCAACTTTCCTCCTTGGAGAAGCCAGTGAGTTCAAAGTGCCAGGGGTGTGCAGTATTTTGTTTAGTAGCATAGTGTGTTACTGCACTCCAGAGGTCCTTAAATCTCTCTCTCTCTCTTTCACACACACACACACACACACACACACACACACACACGGGCAGTCTTAACTGAGGTCCATAGGATCCTGAACACAACATAAACTGGGGACTACCTGCATATTATGGAGATAGTGAACCAGTTTGCTCCCTGGAGGCAAGGATTTTGAAGCTTCATCTCACATACTTTGGTCATGTCACCAGGGGGGACTAGCCCTTGGTGAAGGATATCATGCTTGGAAGGGAAGAGAGTCAATGCAGGTGAGGAAGGCCATGGATGAGAAGGACTGACACAGTGACTGTGGCAATGAGGTCTGGTGTGTCAGAGACAGCGAGAGAGATTGACTCAAGATAGGGCAATGTTTGCAGTTGTTGTTCATCAAGTCACAATGAATAGACGGCACATAACAACCATCTGGGTATGAATTTACAGCTATGTCTTAATTTGCTTATTTTGATATGTCCCAAAATATCTTTGTAGACTGCACTCATTATCTTGAGTATATTTCCCAGTTCTCCCCATTTTTTAGCAGAATTTTGATTGTTGCTTGTAGTCTGCTGCACAGACAGACAGGTTCAAAACAGAAATTAACCTCTTTATGCATAATAGTTTGTGCTATCACTTCGTTCTGTTTAAACCATTACCCTCAAAGGAATTTGGAAAAATGTGAAGATATTCTTCACTAGGATCCACATCGAGGACAAAAATCTTTTGTTATCCCATTAAAACTTGGTAGAAAGGTATTTTCTTCAGTTATATCTGGGAATAGCAGTTAGTCTCAAAACAGAAACTCCTAAACCAGATTCTCTCATTTGCATAAGGATGAATTGTTGAGTAGCAAGCTAGTATCATTTCATAGCCCACTTTTGTTACTAAAGCTTGGTAGATGGAAGATCACTTCTTTTCAAGTCAACTTATAGCTTTCTGCTCCCTGTAGCATGCTATTGAAAAGGGAACAAGGACAAAAGAATATGAGATTTAAATAGGGAAAGTCACTGTCTGCAGGGTACTGAGACTTGAAACCATCCTTTTATTCCAATGTCTCTGGCATTACATACCCTAAATTTTAACAGAGGGAAAGTGAAGTAGACAGAAACTAGATTCTCCGGCAGGTTTTGCACTTTGTTAATCCTTAACAGGATTGCTTTTATCAAAGCTTTATGAGTTTAATTAGTTTTCGCTTTAGCAAATATTTTATACTGTTCAGTCTAGTGATTAACCCCATTGATCGTCTTTTTGCCTTTTCAAGAGCAGCACATTATTAGAGATTTTTATTATTACCCTGTAAATTCCTCAGACTTGCATTCTGTGACATTAGCAATGCAGACTACATATTTTGAGCTCTTTTAATTGCTTCTCTGAAGTGTGGACTTATTTTGAAAGAAGGTCACAGTAGTTTTCATTAATCCAATGTTACTTATAGAATCTCTTGACTTTCATTAAAATCCAAAATTCCATTAATTTTCCCTTAATTATTTCATCAAATGAATTCTCTTTTCCATTTTGTAAGGAGCATTTCCTCTACACAAGGCAACCTCTAGGACATGTTTTCAGTTACTTTACAGTTTCGGAGGATGTTCCTCGTGAGCCAAGGATGGTGCCATGGCAGGGGGAGGAGAGGACTGCTCAGGACTATGCAGCTTGGACAGCCTCTAGTCCATAGACTTTATTTCTCTCCTGCTTTTGTAATGATTAGATATGTTCTTCATCTCATTCTTCATTTGAAAAGCCATGGGAGTTGGTGATAAAATAAAATGTCAAACAATTGACTTTGCTATTAAACAGGTATGATTTTAGGTTCAATTGAAACTTTTGGATTTTTTTCTGGAAAGAGTTTTCCATAAGGAAAAACCAAGCCCAAACTCGCCATCAGTGAGTTGATTTTAAGTCATGGTGACCATCTATTGGATTTTCAAGGCTGAAAATTTTTATGAGGGTAAAAAGTCTTTAGTTCATATGTCTCTAATGATGTTCCCTATCAATTTAAGATGATAACGTTTTGGTGACACACTTTTCCATCAGAACTCTTGGCAATAGGTGTCCTGTGGTCAGCTCTGGCTACTAAGAACTCTATGTACACCTGAATGGAACACGACCTGATCCCGTGCTATCTTCAGAATCTCTGCTGTGATGAAACCCATTGTTGTTGTAGTCACTAGGACAATTCATCTCATTGAGGCCTTTTCTCTTTTCTCTGACCTACTTTTCCAAGCATAGTATCTTTTTCCAAGGGTTAACTCCTCCTGATAACATGCCCAGAGCATATGAAAGGTGAAGTAGCACCATCTTGGCCTCGAAGGAGCACTCTGGCTGCACTTTCAAAACAAATGTGTTTGTTCTTTTGGAAGTCCTTGGAATATTCCATATTCTTTGCCAATACCACTCTTTAGAGGCATCAGTTCTTTCTCCCATCTTCCTTATTAATTGTCAAACTTACATATGCATGTAAGGCAAATGAAAAGATCATAGTTTAAGTCAGAGTCACATTAGCTCTCAGAGGGTTATCTTTGTCTTTTAAGGCTCAGGAGATATTTTGCAATAGATTTTCCCAGTGCAATACTTACTTCATTAAAATTTTTCCCCACTCCTGCTTCCAGGGGAATGGGTAGTAGATACAAATAAAATTAAATCTTTACAAATTGCTTTTCTTGCTTTACTATACTATTTATGTTGACCCATTTTTGAGGGCATGTGAAGTACAATCCATATAGAAGACTATCGTTTTTTTATCTTCTTCTGTAAGTTCTTCAAGTCCTCTTCACTTTCAGCAAGCAAGATCTTATCATATTGAGGTTGGTGATATATCTTCATCTAATTTTAATGCCATCCTCTTCTTCATATAATTAAGTTTCTAGGTTATTTACTCAGCATACCAGTTAAAGAGGTATGGTCAAAGGATACCATACTAACCCTGCTATGTACCTTTCCTGATTGTAAAAACTATGCAGTATCTCCTTGTTCTCTTTGAACAGCTTTGGTTGGTTTTTTTGTTTCATTTTTGTGTTCTTTCAAATGTGGTGATTGTAATGAAATCTTACAGAAAGGTTGAGTTAGTATTCATTTATTGTAGCTCATTTTCCTCCCTCCTCCTCCCTCTCCCTTCATCCTCCCCTAGCCCACATTGCTGATCCATGTGCAAGTTCTAAAGAAGCACAATTAAGTTCTCTAGAATTCCCATTCTCATTCTTCACAATTTTATTCCTAATGTGTTTTGATCCACGTATATAATATGGAATAGTATAGCATATAAATGATTGTTATCCGCATGTGTTATGAGATGACATTACACACACACACACACATATATATGTATGTAAATATATATATATATATATAAAGAGGGGGAGAGAGAGAGAACAATATAGAAAAGTTCTAAGCTATGCATTTGTTGGAAAATTCTATACATCTCAGGAATTTATAAAAATTGAAAAGTTAGCTACTTACAAAGATCTCATTTTAATATTTTTAGTATTTTACCATTGTTGTTGTTAGGTGTCGAGTTGAGAACAACTCAGAATGATCCTATGAGAAACAGATGTGAGCCCTATCCTATCTGCAGAATCTCTGACACATTTGAGGCCATTGCTGCAGTCACGATGTCCAATCCACCTGTTGATGCTCTTCCTCTCTTTTTCCATCTCTACAACTTTCTAAGCATGATGTCCTTCTCCAAGGATATCCTCTTCTAGTCACATGCCCAAAATATGTGAGATGATGTTTTATCATCTTTGCCTCCAAGGAGCAGTCTGGCTGCACCTTCTCCAAGACATATCTGCTTGTTATTTTGACAGTCCATTGACTATTTAGCACCCTTCTCCAACACCACAGTTCAAAGGTATCAATACTTTTTAATCCTTATTTATTGCTCAGCTCTCAGCAGCATAGTAAGTGATTGAAAAGATCATTGCCTAATTCAGGCACACCTTAGTCCTCAGGCTGACATCATTGCTCTTCAGTAATATGGAGAGGTACTGGACTACAGACTTTCCCAGTGCAATGCATCTGATTTCCTGCCTGCTGGCACCAACTGTATTGATTGTGGATGGACCCAAGTAAGATGATGTTGACTGTTTAAATCTTTTCTCCATTTATCATGATGTTACCTATTGTTCCAGTGATGAGAATTTTTGTTTTCTTAATGTTGAGATGTTATTGAAGGTTGAAGTTTCTGATATTCTGCAGCAAACACTTCAAGTCTGCCTCACTTTCAGCAGGAAAAGGGGTGTCATCATAATGAAAGTTATTGATGAGTCTTCCTCCAATACTTGTGCTGCATTGTTCTTCATACAGTTCGGTTTCTGGAATAATTTTGTCAGCAAACAGGTTGGAGAGATATCGAGAAAGGAAACAACCCTGACATATATCTTTCTTAAATTTAAACCATATAGTACTCCCTTGCTCTGTTCACACAACAACCTCTTGGTCTAGATATACGTTTAAGATGAACAAAATTAAATGTTCTGAGATTCTCATTCCTCTCAATGTTAGTTATAATTTGTTATGATCCACATAGTCAAATGCCTTTGCTTAGTCAATAAAGCACAAATAGACTTTCTCCTGATATTCTTTGCTTTCAGCCACAATACATCTTAGATCAGCAATGATATCCCTGGTGCCATGACCTCTTCTAAATCCAATTTGAATGTCTGACAGTTTCCAGTCTATCCACTGTTCTAGCCATTTTTGAGTTATTTTCAGCAGTATTTTGCCTGCATGCCATAGAAATGGTAGTATTTGACAATGCTCACATTCTATTTTATTTAAGCAACTATTGCAGGTGCCTTTGTGACCCAAGGGTTAAAGAATAGAATGGCTAACCAAACCCCTCTAGCTCCTCCACAGTAAAAAGATGGGCAGTTGCAAAGATTTACAACCTTGGAAACGTCATGGAGCACTTGTACTCTGTCTTATAGGGATATCGTGAAATGTAGTCAACTGGATGACAGTGTGGTCTTTGGGCATGCAACTTCCTATTTTCAAACATTACTCTGTTATTTGTTGTTATGTGGCATGGAATTGCCTGTTACTCCTAGCAAGCCTATACACAATAGGTCTGAACTCTGTCCTATCCTGAGCCAATCTCACTGTCTCTGACACACCTGCCCCTATTAGCTCAGTCACTGCGTCACTCCATCTCATACAAGGTCTTCCTCTCCTGTGTTGTCCCTCCACCCTTTGAGCGTGTTGTCCTTCTCCTCGGACTGGTATCTCCTGGAGACATGCCCAAAGGATGTCAGACAGAGCTTCAAAATCCTTGCCTCCAGAGAGTATGTTGTTTTCACCCTCTCCAGAACAGGCATCTTTGTTCTACTAGATTAAGTAAAAACCAGAACTGCATATATTTTGAAGGTTTTGTGTGAGATAACTGCCAGTTTTTAAAAATAAAAATAGCTGCCATATTTTAAAAGAAATAACTCAGAGATGGATCAAATCCATCAGGGTTATAGTTTTTTTCACAGATAAACTGATAAAAGTGACAATTTGGAAGAAATATGATTGTATTTTGTGTTTAGACTAGACAGACTCTAAACTGGATATGAATTGGCACACCACACATGTAATTTGGATACAAACAAGTACACCACGTTGCAGGATATTAATTTTTACCATTCTTTAAACTTGAATGAGATCACAATAGTAAACATTACCTTATATAGTAGATAACATAAGGATAATTCAAACCAAGACAATAAATGATTCTTTGGGGCTGATATTATATAAGGTATCTTTCATGAGCACCATAAAGTATCCCTATCCCACTGCAAGAGACAAGATACATTGAATGAACAGTTTTAGTTGGCTCTAGCATAATATCACTTATTCTCACTGTTGATTTCTTCAAATGAGTTCATAGGTATCCTTGAAAAAGTATTATTTTTTTAATAAAATTTTTTATTTTGTGATTTAAACTAAAGTTTACAGTAATGTTAACTTTTCATTCATTCATTGTTGCACATTTTTACTCCTTTCCTTCCCTCTTTTACCCCCACTCAGTACTCTTTTGTTTTTTTAATATTCACTCATTGTTGCACAATTACCTCTCCCCCGAACCTTACCTGTCCCAGTCCTCTTCGCAGTGTATCTCTTATTCTGCGCTGTTGTGATACATATAATGCCTAATCATATATTTCTCTTAAATAGTTCTTTCCTTCATCTATTCCAGTGCAATATTCATTATCTAGCCACACTTATTCTCCCAAACCCTCATGTCAGACCTGCTTTATAACAGTGGTGCTGTGCAATATTTGTCCATTTGTAATGGAAATATTTCACTCAGCACAATGTCCTGCAGGGTATTCTTAACTGTTTCAATGCAGATGATCACAAAATGCAAAAGAGCTTTACTAACTTATCCTTTGTATACTATATACAGTGGGCCAAGAATAATTCTATTTTACCAAACTCAAATGAACCAATAACTGTTATGTTTGCAATTTATAATACTGCCTTGCTGTCTTATAGAGGAATTACTTCCCCCCAAACACTTTCAAGGTAATTCAAAATGTTATGCTTGATCAGTGGGTAATTACATTTCTCTACTAAGCTCATAATAACAACAAAGTCAGATATGCTCTTCTTGTTTTTAATAGTACAGTTCTGATAATGCTTGTGGAGTGGATGAGTGAAAGAATGAACCAAAAGAACATGATTGGGGTCAACATCTTTGCCTCTTTCTCTGCTCTGAGCTCATTGAGATTAATAGCCTAATCACTATGTGTGTAATTGTGTATTAATGGACCATGGATGAAGTTCTTTGTTCTCTATGACATTAATGTGGTGTTTTAGGAAAAACCCCCAACTGTAACTATTGGATGGATAAACAATAAACTATATATATTAAAGGTGATAGCAAGTCAACACTGTAGACAATTACAAGGAATGCTGAAATAGTTTTTTTAAATTTCCCTTGGAATTGGATATGATGTCTGAGTTTTGCTTTTTAACTGTAACCTGTATTTTCGATTATATACTTTGTGAAATGCTATTCCAGATAGACATTGTGATAATGAAATGAAAGTACATGTGAAGAGTTTAGAACAAATGTGGGCTACTTGAACATTGAGGAAATGTTAGTCATTATTATTATTTTTTGCTATAATTTTTTGGATAACCACCTGCCTTAAGTTTGCGACTAAATAACAGTGGAAAGAGTTGTTCTCCTTGGACACTTGGGAATTCTATACCAAATCTTTTTTTCCTTTTTGAGAACATGTTTACCTTTAATTCCTCCAAATGACTGGCATAGTTATTGCACAGCTTGCCATCAGTTTTCAAGAATACAGCCATCACACGTTCTGTCTGTGGTTAGATAAATTCCAGGACCAGCTAAATAAATTCAGTTTTCTGTTTTATGTGTTGGAGAGTGAGGTCCCAGAAAACCATGAAGAGTTTACACAGATCTGGGAAAGAGCCTTGCACTGTGATCTCTGTTTAATGTTGTCACAAAGTGGCCCTGCCATTAGTGACCTCTATACCAGGTTCCTAGCCTCACCCCTTCCCTTTAACTGATCATTGTTATTCAGTTCCTGCAGAGATTTCCTTGCTGCCAACAGTGATGCTCTCTTCCAAGCAGACTTCCAAGAATTGCTTGTGGATGGGCAGTGCTGGAGGTACCTCCCAGCAACATGCAAACTCTGTGTCACTTTGGACAACTCTTTCTGGCACCTTTATGAGTGGGAAAGTGCTCAACTTTTTTCATTTTTTTTTTTTGCATTGTTTTTGTGTATGTTGCATGATTTCACTTACATAATATATCCAGAATAAGTATCTATGGAGCCAGAAGGTAGTGTAGCTGTGTCCAGGATATAATAAATGACTGCTGCTGGGTAAAATGTTTCTTGGAGGTGAAGGGAATATTTTGGAATTAAATAGTGGCCATCCTTCCTTCATTCAGCCCTTTAAACATGTTATAGTCTTGTGTTATAGCCTAGATGCTTTAGCATAAAATATCCTCTGTCATCTTTGTGTTTGTAGGACCAACTTTTTCATTTTCATTATGTGATAATGTGTTGATAATGTAACAACATTGACTTAAAAACTGCTTTTATTTCCATTCTTTAAGGTGCACAAAATTAAGTAATTTGCAGTAGTTTCTCATTTGTTGATGCATATGATTAAGAGTTTTATGTCCTTAGTTAAATAAAGTGGATCAAGATTGTTGTTATGTGTTGCTCAGTCACCTGCAACTCATAATAAATTTATTCTAAATATTTAGGAATTAAAAATTGTGCAGCTAGACACCTTTACCTCATTTGACTTTAATTTCCCTTCTCCTTAGCTAATAAAGATAGATTTCTGAAGGAATAAACACACGTCTTTTGCAAGATGCCTATTGTATATGTATTTATTAGTATTGCTGCAGATTTCTTTTGATTCTTTTCTAAGAACCATTTAATGACTTCTCATCATGTAGAAGAGTAATAGTAGTTGTTTGTAAGAAGAAATGAAAGACTGTAGTTATTTGGTTATACATTTCAAAAATTTGTCTTCTTTCGGTGTTTTGTTCTGGCTGTTGGTTTCTACTGTATGGCAAATATTATTAGCACACAGCAAAGACAGTATACAAATGTTACACATGATTCCAAGTGCCTGATCTAATGAATCCTGCAAAACAGGTAACTAGAAATATAGGGTACATACCAATGCTAGATTTAATGGCAGTCATAAAAAATGATTACCACTCCCAAACACGGCCACACCTCCATTTTCTCAGGAACTTGCCCACATAGGTAATGTTAATAATGGGTAACATTTTAATTTAGGGACCTTTTCTACACACAAATTCAGTCTTGTCACTTTTGTACTGAAAAGCTTCTAACAAGATTCACGTCATACTTAGAATACAACACAGGTGTTTTAACATGGACATAGATAACGGCACCAATGGCTACTACAAT
Source organism: Elephantulus edwardii (assembly GCF_000299155.1). Classification (NCBI taxonomy): domain Eukaryota; kingdom Metazoa; phylum Chordata; class Mammalia; order Macroscelidea; family Macroscelididae; genus Elephantulus; species Elephantulus edwardii. Next base: position 37,674,134 of record NW_006399758.1, on the reverse strand, counting down.
GGGAAGTCTTATTTCCTTATACTGTTTCTTATATTCATTCTACTTTTGCCATATTAATGCTTTTGTTTGTTCTTGCTAAATGCTTTCATGAATGGAAATATAGCATTTTCTCTTCTTGTCTCTTAGAATGCTCTATGCTAGACCTTTGCAAGGTTATCTGCTTTACATAATTCAGAACTCAGTTCAAATATTCAAAATTCAAAATTCTTTAGGGAAACCTTCCATCACACTCCACCTAAAAAGTATTTCTTTCCACTCCTCCTTAATTTATATAGTTATCTTTACTTTGCTTTCTTTTTTTAAAATAGCTCATCTGAACTTTTTATTTGTTTACTTATTCATTGTCCATTTTCTCCAATAGTTTATACACTTCATGAACATAAAGACTTTTTCTGAATTGTTACAGCTCTATCCCCAGAACTAGAATGGTGTTGGCTCTTAGTTGTCTTGAGAAACATTTATTACATAAATGAATGTAAACGTGAGTGCAGGAAATTTTGCTTTATCCTTTCTTCCTCATGACTGTGTATAAAAATACAAACTCTTCTCATTTTATTAGAGAGAAAACTGGGAATTAGAAGTTTTATGTCCCAACTTAACACAGCCACCATGAAATATAGCTGAACTACCGCTCTTCAGTGGTTTTCAGAGCCTATCTTTGTTGACTTTGGGGAAGAGGTTGAAGCAGGGAGAAAGCTGAATTGATGGAGGACAGGCACTTTTAAGGCAGATATGTGATTCTATAGTTTATTGATAGACACATGACATTATGCTTTTATCAAAACGCAGAGAACTCTACACAGTAAAAACCACATAACCTATAGAACACAAAGATGAAACTTTAATGTAATCTCCAGAGTTTGGGAATATTATCAATATTCACTCATCAGTTGTAACAGAAATATCACACTAATGTAAGATGTTAATAAACAAAGAGATTATATATGAAGAGAGATGGTAAATGGAAATGTTACTTAATTTTTCTATAAACTCAGTTTCTCTGAAGACATCAGAAATAAAGACCAACTTAAAAAATAACATTATTTTTGTTCAGGAAACAAAGACTATTTTGCTTTCTGTAAGGATGTTTTCTATTAAAGATTTACATTTTGATTATTGGCTCTTAGCCTCAAGTTGCTAATTAACTTACCACCCAATTTATGGAATTATTGTGAAACATAAAACTATATACCAACAAAATGTTTTTCAAATCTGTTTTACTTCTTTGCCCTCATTACATTAGAGTTTATTTTTAAATCTGGGTTTTCTTGTCCAGTAACTGTTCATATCAAAAACATATAGTCTCTTCCTCAAGCTGATTAGCATATCTATTTCCTATAATAATATTAACTTTATACATCAGGCAAAAAGATAACCTTTTTGTGGAAGACAGGGATGCCTTTTTGGGTACTACTTATCACTGTTTTTTTGGTGTGAGTATTCAAGAAACTTCTTACTGTTTTATTTTCTTTCCTTTTTTTTTTTTTGTTAAATTGTTTGGCAAACTCCCAAGCCTAGTTTGTTTTTCACAATCTTGATTCCAGCAGCCAATACTCTTAGGAAACATGCCAGAACCCGTTGACTTCTGTTATTATGAAAAGAAAAAAGGTGTCATTTTTGCAGAGATAATTTAAGATAAATGATGTTGCTGGGGTTACTATTGAATACAACTTTATAAAAGGTCTATACCTATTATAATGTCTTGGGATTAAGTGATTGGTGTTAAACATGTGGCTCTTAGTAAGTTTCGTAAACTAGATGCAACTGCTGATTTAAAGAACGTGTTAAAGAGAAAACACCTTGCAAGAACAGTGTGAATTACTGTCGTGATTTTGTACCCGCAGTTATGCAGGAAGTTTTCCTCATGGGAAGTTTACCTGCTCTGGAATTATAGGACGTGATGGGAAATTGCGTGCATTTCTAATTTTTGAAAATTCTTTTTGGAGACTCTAAGGTTTTGTAAATACTTGCAAGAATTATTTCATTTTTTACCAGCTGCTTTTGTAGTTTTATTCAACATCTCA
>NW_006399758.1:37663084-37672010 GCF_000299155.1 Elephantulus edwardii | reverse complement strand
AGAGACTTTGGATTTCCATTCATTCATAGTTGTACACTTTCTTCCCTGCTCACTTCTCCCCCCCTGTTCCCTTTTCTCTTTGAAAAGTAAAAGAAAAATTCTTTCATTGGTATACAATCCTCCCCTCCTCCAGCCCAGTCCACTTCACTATGTAGCCTTAATTCTGGGCTCTTGTTATGACCATAATACCCAATCATGTATCACTTTTAAACAGTTCTCTCCCTCATTATTTCAACACAGTATAGATAATTTATCCAATCTCTCTCAGTCTCCCCTCAATCCTGATGTCAGTCCTGTTCTACAACAGTGGGACTGTGCAGTATTTGTCCTTTTGTGACTGAGATATTTCACTCAGTATAATGTCCTCCCAGGTCACCCATTTTGAATAATATTGCATGAGTTCCTTGTTTTTCTATGCAGTGTAGTATTCCATTGTGTGAATATACCACAGCTTCTCTATCCATTTGTTTGTTGATGGGCTCTCTCAAAAAGCTTCAAATAGTCAAATACCATTTGACCCAGCAATTCTACTACTGGGAATATACCCTAAAGGACCATAACTACCACCCACGCAGACATATGCACACCCATGTTTACTGTTTTTTTTTTTTTAATAGATGAAAGCCATAATACAATGTGTGGCACACAGCTCTGTGTCATCTCTATGTTTTAATGTTCTTATTTTAAAAATAGAAGCAGCAATAATCCCTATCACTGAGATTGTCACTAGGGCTTAGTGCGAAGAGGTATCATACAAGATTGTCAACAATAGAAGCTACTATTGCTATTGGGGAATTCTGGTGGTTCGGAATTGTGCTGCTAACCTAAAGGTGGTATCTCTGGCAGTTCGAATCCACCAGCAGCTCTGAGAAAGAAAGACGGACAGTCTCCTCCCACGGTATTTATAGTCTCTGAAAACCTGCTGGAGGGTCAACTATGATTAGATTCTGACTCAATGGCAATGAGGTTTTTTTGAGTTATTATTATTGTTGCCACCAGAGTGTAATCCACAGAGTTGTGCTGCTAATTCAAATGCCTGGTGGCTGTAATCCAGCAGGTGATTGAAGAAAGATAGGCTAGCTCTTCTCATGTAATTTACAGCCTAGGAAACCCATTGGAAGGTGGTTGTAAATCAGAACTGATTCTCGTGTAGTGAATTTTTGGGTTTTTTAAAAGCATTTTTATAACATTGCCAGATATATGTTCAAATCTTTATGGTTAAGGTAAGAAAGATAATGGAACTACCTTTTTTAAAAAAATTATAAAATAAAAGATGGGATCATGACTGTCATTAGCATCAATAATTAATGATGGCTGTGTATTTTGGATTATTTCCACTTTCAGAAGTCTGCCTTCCAAGAAGTATTTGGAATGGTTTCTCAGCAAGTAATGTAACCCCTGGTCTTTGGCCATGGCTCCATTCCTGAGATGCTTATCTGTTATTGGTGATCAATGCCCAGGGCCCAGGCACATGAGAACTTCAGTATTTGATAGGCTTAGAGGAAGGTCATTTTTTTTACACTGAACTGTGTAGCCAATCACTGTATCATTATTCTATGATATGGTAAATGTATATATTTGGCCTAATTTTCTGTGAATGTATGAATTTCCAAATGGTTTTATCTCTGTGTTCCATTTTGCAGCCCAGATGGAGATATAAATAGTGCAGTATGCGAGCAAAAGATAATAATGCATCATCCTATTTTAGTGAAGATCCCATAAGCAAACAAATGAGCAGAATCCAGCCAGTCTATTTTTAATAAAATGTCTTTGCCTTTAATAATGAATAGTTTTTCACTTGTAGGTAGATTTCAACTATATTTAATAATAATACAAAAACAGCAAATGTGGGAGTACAATGAATTTCATAAACAGAAATATTACCATTGAGGCAATGTTAGACAATACAGTTAATTTTTCCAAAGTATTTTAACCCTAATGCAAAAAATGTTCACTTAAATATATATTAGCTGCACAAAGCTTGATTAGATGGTCAGCAGGAAATTTCTCCCTACTACAACATTCTTCCCGGAATGAAGGTGGAAGATGGTCCCCAGTGAGCTGAATAGAACAGAATAGAGTTTTCAGGATTTTAGAAATAGGTTGCCAACTCTTGTATTCTAAGGCTCCTCTGCTAGTTTCAAATTGGCAACTTTTCAGCTACTCGATGAGTTTGTGTCACTGCAAGGGTTAATAACACAACTTCCTATGGACTAGGCCACCAGAGCTCAACAATAGTTGAGTGTTTAACTGTTTGTATCACACCAAGACTTAGACAAACTATGTTGTTACATGCTGCCAAGTCAACATAGGTCTGAACCCTACCTTATCCTGTGCCATTTTCACCATCTCCAGCACCAGGCCATTGTTACCATCTCTGTGTCAATCCATCTTGTTGAAGCTCCTCTTCTCTTACCCTGACTCTCTACCTTTCCACACATGATGTCCTTCTCAGGGGAATGACTTCTCCTAACAGTGTGCTCAAAATGTAGGAGACAGAATTTCACCATCTTTGCCTCCAAGGAGCACTCCAGTGTCACTTTCTCCAGGATAGACCTGTTTGCTTTCTTGGAAGTCTATGAGAATGTTCATACTTTTCTCTAACAGTACAAATCAAAGACATTAAGTATTCTTCTGTCATCCTTATTCATTCTTTGCCTTTAATGCATAAGAAGTAACTGAGAAGACCATAGCTTTAATCAGGCTCATCTTAGTATTTAAGCTGACATAACTGGTCTTTAGGACTCTGGAGAGGGCCTCACAGAACATTTCCCTAATGTGATTCTTTTGATTTCTTGAATGCTGGTGCCAAGGTAAGTGATGACGTTGTTCTTAGGTAACATCAAGGTGAGTATGACCCATAGCGACCTTATGAACAATAGATCTTAACTCTGTCTTATCCTGTGCCATCCTCACACTCCCTGACACACGACAGCCACTCTGTCAAACCACCAACTTGTGGGTCTTCCTCACCTTCTCGGTCCTTCTGCCTTTCCAAGCATCATGTCCCTTTTCCAAGGAATAGCTCCTCCTAGCAATATAACTCTAAAGTATGTGAGGTGAAGTTTTATCATCTTTGCCTCCAAAGTGCATTCTGGCTGCACTTTCTCCAAGACGTATTTGTGTGTTCTTTTGGCGGTTCATAATAATAAATAACAAAATTAAGCAAATTATATTTTTTAAAACAGGAAAATGTAGCTTCTTTGGTGGAGTAGTTCCAAGTCCTTCAGTGACTGTTTCGCTGGTAGATACATTATGCTGTTGTTTGCTGTTTTCCAGTAGGCTTTCAGCTCATTGCAACCCTATGACTATTTGACTAAGGGGCTGACAGTCCTGGTTGTCCCTGTGACTGGCTACACAACTTAGACTATTGTGATTCATACAGTTTTCATTGTCTGATTTATGCAGTATATCTTCGTACTTTTCTTCCTAGTCTGTCCTTGTGTGGAAGCTCTACTGAAGCCTAGCGTCATGATAAAATGGAAATCTTCACTCACGGACAGGTGGTGGCTGTGCAGGAAGTTCACTGATGAGGAACACAGCCCGTGTCTCCTACTGGAAAAGCAGGAATGTCACCATCCATCTACACACCCTGTTTTTAAGATGCAGAAACCAAGGATTGGGAAGGTGAGGTGACTTGGTTAATGTCATGTAGCCCGTTTCAAATAGAATCTGAATCAGAATTTCAAACCCTTGATTATTTGACTTCAAAGCCTGCACCCTGTCTATCATGACCCACTGTCTCCCTTATGAAGCACTTTTTAATTACAATTGTTACTGTTAGGGATTTGAGAGCAGATGTCCACCTGTGATCCTCTGGGGCTGGCATCACGAGAGTGGGGCCCAGGAAATTACAGAAACCTTTCCCAGGCTTATCTCTAGGCATAGTTCACAAGATAAGGCCCTAAGGTGAAGGCGGAGGGGAGGATGCCATCTGATTAACCAGCCTGACAAATGGCTGCACATGAAAAATGAGACCATCTGTGAGTTGGGAGACCGAGGGAGCAAGTGGATCCATGCTGCACATGCAGGAGATTTGGCTGAAGGAGGAAGAAAATTGGAAAGGGAAGAGAAGGCAGAGACAATGTGAGATAAGGCAAAAGATACTGGTCCCATTAAATTTTTTACCAGGAAAGTAACAAGGTGCCAGGGGGGCTGGATCTCAATAGACTGTGGACAGTGGAGGATGTGAAGAACCTGGGGAGCAGGGGGGAGTGAGAACTATATTTGAGAAAGAAAAGCCATTGAAAAGCGTTATGACTGAACAGTATGTCCTCAAAAGAGTAGCTGGAGTCCTAAAGCCTCTACCTGTGATTATAACCCTGTTTGGGAATAGAAGTTTTTTTTTGTTTTGTTTTGTTTTTATGTTAAGACGGTCATACCAGAGTAGATTGAATCCTAAACTTAATCTGGTTTGAGCAACCTTTTTATGTTGTTGTTGCTATTGAAGGGCCATTGGGTCAAGTACAACTCATAGTGACCAATGAACACGAATCCTGTCCTCTCCTGTAGCAGCCTCACACTTGTGCTCATTGCCACAGTCATTGTTGTCAATCCAGTGGTCAGGGGTCTTCCTCTTTTTCACTGACCCTTTACTCTTTCGAGCATGATATCCTTTCTCAAAGAATAGCCTCTCCTAGCAACAAACATGTCCAGAGTATGAGAGAAAAGCTTTGTCATCCTTGCCTCTAATCTAGCAGCATTCTGTTGTACCTTTTGCAAGACATACTTGTTTGTTCTTTTGGCATTTTAGGGGATATTCAGTACTTTCTTCCAACACCACAAAGAAAAGGTGTCAATTCTTCTTCTATCATCCTTATTCATCATCCAAGTAATTGAAAAGACCATAGTTAGAATCAGATGACTTTAGCCTTCAAGCTGACATCACTGCTCTTCAGTATTTTGGAGAGTTCCCTAACAGCAGACCTACCCAAAGCAGTATGTCTCCTGATGTTCTGATTGCTTGTAACAAGGTAATTGATTGTGGATCCAAGCAAGAGAAAAAAAAATCATTAACAGTTACAATCCTTTCTCCATCTGGCATGGTGTTGTCTACTAGCCCAATGATAAGGACCTTTGTTTTCTTGATGTTAAGACACTATCCATATTGAAAGCAGTAGTCTTTGATCTCCTGCAGACTAGCACTTCAGGTCCCTGTACCTTTTTATAGAAAGAGAAAATAAAAAGCACCCCCACACCAAAGAACCGGGGAGAGACCAACGCCATGTGAATATCTACGTACAAAGCAGCCAGAAGCCCAGGGAACACTCAAGGTTCCTGACAAAGGGCCCTCCACCAAAGCTGACAACCTAAGGTGGACTTTTTGCTCCAAAACTGTGACACAATACTGTTTTTAAAAGCTGCCAATTTATGGTATGTTTTCAGTTACGCAACACTAGGTAACTAAGACAAAAATTGACTTCGATTCTCATTTTTGTATCCAGAGGTAGAACAAGGGGATGACCAAAGGGGATGGTTGTCAGTTTCAATCTTTCTAGAACTTTAGCTTATTTATCAACCTAATTTGAGCCATTTTTTCCCCATCCCATGAATGTGACTTTACTTGGTTTTAAGAAGAGGCATGGACAGTGTGTGTGTGTGTGTGTGTGTGTGTGTGTGTGAATGGTAGAGGAAGGAGGTAGAGAAAGGAATTAAGAGAGATCACAGAAATGCCCAGAGTGCTCTTTGGAGGCATGTTGCTAGGAAGAGTGATTCCATGGAGAGGGACATGATGCTGGGAAGGGTGGAGGTTTGGCAAAGGAGAGGCAGACCCTCAATCAGGAGGACTGACATGGTGGCTGCTGCAATGGACTCTTGTGTGCCAGGAAGTGTGAGGATGGTGCAGGACAGAGCAGGATTCAGATCTTTTGTTCATAGGGTCACTATGAGTCGTATTCAACTCAATAACACCTAAGAACAACAACAAACAGAAAGACCCCATCTCATACTGCCTAACTCTCTTCCTAGCCCCTGTCCTACTTCAAGCAATACATTTGAATAAACTTTTCAATATTTGCATAGGAAAGAACCAAACTTTGCAGTCGCACAACCCTGAAAATGCCATAACAACATGAAAAATAGTAATTTCCCAAAGGAAATTAGATTTTATGGGCTGGAAGCTTGCATACACTTTCTGGCATTCTTTTTTTCTTAGTGACATTTTCTCATCTTTGTACTTCGTTAACATTATGGAACCGACCATTGATGTGAAACAGAGCTGTCAAACATAATACAGAATTCTATAAAACTCAGAAAATTGAAACTCTTAGTCACTACACGTGGCCCAATTTCAGGTGCATTACATGCTCTGTCATATTGAGTAAAATTGTGCTTCAAGCTCTGTCACGATTACAGCTCTGTGTCCTACATATCATTCAGTTGCTGCAATATTTTCATTTCCCCCCCTTACTACCTTATCCAATGGCATTGGTGCTGAACAGTAATGAGAATGACAGCACTCAGCAATGCCCAAAGCATTCAGAGAGTTTAATCTCAATTCCAAATGCATAAGTTCATCTTCTGCACAGGCACTTAGAATATTAAAGGACTGGGGGAAATGGCTTTGAAAGATCTTACTGGTACAATTGCACAGGCACAAAGAAGCTGCGATGGAGATAGGAGAAGTATTTTGAAAAGCTGAATACAAAGATATGAAAGCAGACAGTGGTTTAAAGGGTCTTGGCTTTGACAACTAAGTTTTTTAAGAAATTGAAGCTAAGATTGTACTGCTCTTTGCCACAACAAAAGAGGTATCTTAAAATCTGATGACACAATGATTCAAATCATTGAATGAAAATACATTTGAGCCTACTGGGTACCAAGAACACAAATCTTAAAGTTTTGTCAAGTCTTGTGGTCTCACAACGTTAGGTGCCACATTGAAAAACAAAGCAAAACAAAACATCTATGCATCCCCTTGGCTGCTTAGGTAGGATACATTGGTGGTTAATATCAAACTCTTCCTGACCTTTTCTTAGAAAATCTTGTTCAACTGGACATTTTCATAAAGTTCCTCATCCTTTCCATTACCGATTGGGGTTTGGCTAAAGATAGTAATGTGATACTGAATACAGCCAGCTTCAAGGATATCAGTTCTAGGGATATGACTGGGACATACTTTTAGTAACATACGGTTGTACTGATAATACAAAGCGTGCGCCTCCATTGTGGCTTGGATCCATCAGTAGCTTCTAGAAGAAAGATGGGCAGTCTCATCCTGTGCACTGTACATCCTTGGAAATTCAATAGAGGGTCATTAGCCAGTGGTTCTGACAATGAGTTTACTTAATCTAGTTACCTGTGTTATTTACTAGTTGCTTACCTGCAATTCAAATTTAGCTGCAGATCTTGAATTAATTTTATTTGACAGATTTGGCTACCCTATTTGGAGTTTTATATTTGAGACAGTATTGACATATATTCTTTATAAGAAAAAGAAAAATATACACACACATATTGGTTTAAGTTTATCTTTCAAGAAAGCAAATTCCAATACAAACTTTGCAGTTAATATTAATTTACTGCTGCATTCTGCATCTCTGTACTGAAGAACCTTTAATCAAGTTTGTTTTTTTAAAGCCACTTTCCACCCTTCAAAATAGATGCTAGTGTTCCTTGACAGACTAGAATTTCTCAACTATTTGTTTGTTTATTAATCTTTTCTGGACCAAATAACTATATTTCTATTTTTTTATTTTAGAGTTTGTTAACAATTTAGAAGAAGGGATAATCCTCATCTATTAAAATATGTCAAGGATGCTATAGGAAGATAATTAAAAAGTCATTTAAAAGCAACTAAAATGTACTGAATTCTCTATTTAACATGTACTATGTACCATTTTAATCAATATGCAGAACAGATCATTCAGGGGCCTGGACTTTATGAGGTGGAATGTGACATCAGATTTAGAGGAAGATTCATCAACAATCTACACTATGCTGATGACACAACCTTACTAGCTGAAACAAAGGAGGACCTGAAGTATTTGCTGCAGAGGGTCAAAACTGTCTGGAGCCTTCAATATGGATTGAAGCTCAACATCAAGAAAACAAAGATTCTCACCACTGGGCCAATACGCAGCATCAGTATGGATGGTGAAGAGACTGAGATTGTTAACAGCTTCAGCTCCTTTGGCCCCACAGTCAACACTCTTTGTACCAGTAGCCAGGACATCAAAAGATGAATTGCAGTGGGGAAGTTGGCTTTGAGAGAACTCTCCAGAGTACTGAAGAGCAACGATGTCAGTCTGGACCCTAAAGTGCACCTGATCCAAGCCATGGTCTTCAAAATTACTTGCTATGTATCAGAAAGCTGGGCAATGCATAGGATAACAGAAGGCTGTAAAACCACGTGGGAGTAGCTTGTCTATCTTTCTCCCATCAAGTCACTGGTGGATTTGAACCACCAGAAAAGCACTACCTTTGGATTAAATGCTCAATTTCCTACAAAATATGCCACCAGAGATAAGCCAATATAGAGATTGTAGAAAATACTATTAATATCATACACAAGTAAAAGATTTATGAAGTTAATTTATGGCTAGAACAAGTACATTGACAGGGAATTTCTGGAAATTCAAAAATTCAGAAGCAGAAAGATAGCATTACTGACATCAGTTAGATAGATCGTATCTGAAAACAGAGAATCCCTGGAGGACATTTGTTTTATTGAATAATATGTGTATTACAATAAACTATGCATACTATTGAAAAGAATGGAAATTCCAGTACTTTCTGGTGCTCGTGTAGAGCCTGTATATTTGAGGAAGACTATGCCATCAAAAAAATAAGGCTCCAGGAATAGATGGTATACCAATTGAAGTATTTCAGATAACAGATGCTGCTCTGGAAGTGCTCACCAAGTTGTGCCAAGAAATCTGGAGAACAACCACTTGGCCAACTGACTGGAAGAGATCGATATTTGTTC
>NW_006399758.1:37646132-37661909 GCF_000299155.1 Elephantulus edwardii | reverse complement strand
TGGCACAGGACAGAGCAGAGTTTAGGGCTGTTGTACATAGGGTCGCTATGAGTCGCAAATGACTCGACGGCACATAACAACAACAACATGCTATCAATATTGAAGGAAGACTTATTAACAACCTGTGATATGCAGGTGACACAACTTTGCTGAAAATAAAGGTGATTTCACATGCTTACCAATAAAACATTCAGATTTTACTTCAACAGAAAGCAAACAAACAAACAAACAGATCTTTTCAACTGGTCCAATAAACAACATCATGATAAATGGAGAAAAGGTTGATGTTGTAAAGGATTTAGTTTTGCTTGAATCCATAATTAACAGCTGTGGAAGCAGGAGTGAAGAAAGAAATTAAATGACAATGTAGTACAATGGATAAATATAAAAAGTAAAGAAGTTTTTTTAAAGTGCTATAGAGCAAAGCTATCACTTTGAGGGCTAAGATGCACCTGATCCAACCCATGGTATTTCATTCACCACATATGCAGATAAAAGTAAGACAATTAATTACAAAAAGTAAAGAATTCATGCCCTTGAATCATAAAATTGGTCAAGTATATGAAATACACTGGGGGACTGACCAAAAAAAAAATCCTTTCTGGAGGAAGTGCTGCAAAAATGCTACTTAGAAGTGTGTCATCAGGAGGGGCTAGATCCTTGAGAAGGATGTCTTGTTTCATAAAGTAAAGGATTAGGAGAAGTGAAGAATAACCTTGAAAAAGAATGAGGTGGATTGCCACAGTAGTGACTGTAAAGAGGTGGATTGCCACAATAGTGGCTATGACAGTGGGTTTAAGACAGAGCAGAGAATATTATGGGAAGCCAATACTAAATATTTGTAATAATCCGAGTGCTATTTCAGGATTTGGGGGAGGTGAGGTACAAGCCAGAGTCCATTCTGAGGAACTAAAGCAATCCTTAAGGGCAAACCAAATTCTTGCATTTGTGAATCCCTCCCTCCTGAGTCAAGCAGAAGGGTTTCAATAGAAAGAGCTTGGCTTCATTTGCATTGTATTCTCTTTGCGATTTACTTCCTGATAATTTTCAATAAAGATACAGGAAAGCTTGACTTTGGGTCTTCAGTCGAGAACTGCTGACCTCCTGTTTTAGGCTCTCTGCTCTATCACGTTCCTGGCTGTTTGTCTCTTTATTAATAATTATAAAATTATTCCATTCTTTGGGACCCTCGGTCTGCAACAGAGTGTGAGTGTGAGTATAATGAAAGGTTGGGTAATGTTTTATTTTACAAAAGACCCCTAGGTTTGGAGCCAATTTGGTGGCACCTAACAATAGAACAATATGCAATTTAGGCTCAAGACAGCACTTCTTATCGTTATTATTTGTAGATAATAAGAATACTCAAAAGAGATAAAGTTGTTCAAGTGACATGCCTAGCCAGTCAGTGGTTGATTAAACTTCAAGTATACAAATTTAAAAACTTATTCTATGAACAACTCTTTATTCTATATGGTTAGTTCTGCAAATATGAATTCACATCTCACTTTCTTCCAAGTTTTTCCTAACATTTGACTTTGAATATAATTACAGGCTTAAGCAGCTTTATAGAAATGGCATCTTTAATATTGTAACAAGATTGTAACTCTAATGTAATTCCTTCATATGAATCAACTTTCTTCAGAATTCTGCTTAATAGAATTTCTTATTTTGAAAAACATTCTGGACCATTAGTTGAATCAATGAGGTAACAATTGCAGGCAGGAAGTTGCTAAAAATATTAACATACACTAACTCTGCTTCCTTAGGCTGATTTCTTCAATAGCAGAGCAGTCAAATAGTTTTTCTGTCTTGAGCTAAACATATAGTCCTGAAATTAACTTTCGATAAACATATGAAAAGATGATAAAAATGCTCAAAAATTTATTCACCTTTGAATTAGCTTGTACTCTGAACGTAACAAGGTGAAAATACTGTTGGAAGTTCCAAGATGATAGTATTTTGTTTTAAGACATTCAAAAGATTAGGGAATGCTAGAACAATCAATTCTCCTTCACTTTTAAAAATGTAGGTGAACTTGATTCACTGGCAGCTGTCAGGATAATGGGAAGCTTTGCCAACCTAGACTCATTTTAACAGCAATATAAAATACGTCAAACAGACCATGCTCATCCATTCACTTATCATTCTCTCATTGCTCACCTGACAGATATGAAGCTTTGTATTTGACTCCAGGTTTACAGGGATACCTGTGCTTTAAAGAAGGTCACAATTTAAGTTGAGGATTGAAAAAGGCAGGTAGATGCAAACATAACAGCAAAGTGGAGAATGCTATCATAGACTTATGGGCAAATTTAGAAGAGAAGATGATTAACTATTCTAAGAACACCTCCTGAAGGAAATAAATTTCTGCTGAATTTTAGAGGATTGGTGAGGATTTGTTTTCAAGTAGACTTACTGGGAAACTATGTTTTGACTCTTTCAAGCTGTTGTTAATCTTCACAATGTGTCTTATTTTAAAATATCAAATTATTCATCAGAAAATACTTGATATATTTATTGCATTTGACCTTATATATTTAACTTCAATTAACTCTGAGCATAAGATAAATATATTATTTTTTTCATAGAGAGCTGCATATGTGATTGCTTGTTCAGTAATGTTCAAATTGATAACATTTAATTGGCTAATAAAAATGGACACTGTAACTAGCTTTCCTTTTGAGGTTAAATTATGTGCCAATTCTTGAGCCATTCCAACGTTGACTCTTCTATAGTAATTTTATCTTGCAGAATGAGTATAAATGTTAAAACTTTACTCTTAACTTGAGGTAGAAAGGAGTGTACTTTTCAAGATGGCATCTATACCTAGTTTTTGTTTATTAACTAAGTAAATGAGTTCAGTATATGATATATCAAAGTATATGGCATTTGAAAGACATGTCCCATTGAATCAAACCAGATTTTCCATGAAAAGATTTGCATATATTATTAACCATTATTTCCTCAGTTGTCTCTTGTTGTTGTTATGTGCCATCATCTGAGACTCATAGCAACCCTATACACAACAGCCCTAAAACCTGCTCTGTGCTGTGCCAATCTCACTGTCTCTGACACACCTATTCCGATTACCTCAGTAACTGAATCAATCCACCTCATAGAGGGTCTTCCCCTCCTGTGCTGTCCCTCCACCCTCCCAATTATGACGTCCTTCTCCAAGGACCGGTCCCTCCTTGCAACATGTCCAAAGTATGTCAGGTGAAGTTTCAGAATCCTTGCTCATATTTTAATTTTCTCTCCAATATGTCAGACTTGACTGACAGACTGACTAACTTGATTGCTAACTTTTTGGAGAGACTTAAACTTATTTCTCTCTGCCCGTCCATATCTTGGCTTTTCTATTATAATATGGTGCTTGTTAGAGATTTCTTATATGTTGACAGCTATGGTCAGATTTAGCTCAGATCTGGCCTCTCTCTGAGTCGAGTCAGTCTGAAATGGAAATGTTTTTCCTTTGCTCATTTTGAGTGTTAATGATTACATATTATAAACCATGGGCTTTAAAGCTGTTATGGGGTCTGCTGTGATTTCTGTAATAAGCAGTACCATAATTTATTATCAATTAGTGGATATATAGTGAGAGAATTTGCTATTATTATTTTTAATTTTAATCCTTACAAGTTAGTCATTGGTATCATACCTGAACGCATACCTGACCCTCCAGTGGGCTTCAGTGGTTGTAAGTTGCATGGAGGGGATTCCCTGTCTTTCTTCCATGAAGTATCAGGTGGATTCCAAGTGCCAAGGGGGCAGAGCCTTTCAGTTGGTGATGCAGCTTTCTAATGACTATACCACTAGAGATCCTGCCTTCATAAATGCTGTTGTTTATTGCAGACAGAACAGACTTGTGGCTGACCATCCACCAGCAAGTTTTCAAAGGCTATAAATTGCACAGGAGGAGATCGTCTGTCTTTCTTCCACAGAGCAGCTGGTGGATTTGACACACTTATCTTCTGGTTGGCAGTGCAACTTTACCACTAGACCACCAGAGTATCCTTATGTATATGTCCGTATTTCTCCCATTGCCCAGCTGGTGAATTTGAACAGCCTGTTTAAGTGTGTCAGTATTCATTCCTAGTAGGTATTATTGTTATTGTTGTTGATTGCCTTCGAGTCAAGCATGACTCATAGCTAACCTATGAACAAAAGGCCTAAAATGCCTCTACAACTATCGACATTTATCAAAGTTTATAGAGTTTCTGGAGACAAGTTCTTTAGGTAGTGGATAGTAGGTATTATAAATATTTAAAAAACCCCACACATAAAGATAAGAAACCCCTTCACCAGTGGACCAATAGGCAGGATCATTATATATGGAGAAAAGATTAAAGTTGTCAGTGACTTTATTTTGCTTGGATCCGCAATCAACACCCATAGTCACAGCAGTCAAAAAGCCAAAAGATGTGTTGCTTTGGGGAAATCTGCTGTCAAGACTCCAAGCAAATATTGTCTGTTTAAAGATCAAAGTGCATCTGGTCCAGTCCATGGTATTTTCAATTCTATCCTATGCATTTGAAAGTTAGACAGTGAAGAAGCATGACAGAAGAATCAATACATTTGAATTGTGGTGTTGGGGAAGAGTACTAGATATCCTATGAACTGCCCAAAAACAAGCAAGCCTGTTTTAGAAGAAGTACTTGGAGGAAGCAACCAGCGTGCCCAGTAAAGGCCAGGAGGGTAAAATTTTGTCTTACATATTTTGGGTATAAACCACCCATCATTCTGGAAAAGAGGAGGGAGAGCAAGAGAGGAATGCCCCCAATAGATTGGATTAACGAAAGGACTGTAACAATGAGTCTGCGATGGTGAGGACGGTGCAGGACAGGGCAGGTTCAGAGCTGTTGTTCACAGAGTTGGTATGAGTTGAAGTTGACTTGAGGGCACCTATCAACAACAGCAATAGGTATTATTACTACTCGTTTGCAAATATTGGAGGCAGGAGTGGCATCCACTTCCAAAACAACTTGTCTCTGGAAACTCTATGAACTTTGATAAATGTCGATAGTTGTAGAGGGACTACTTCAGGTCTTTTGTTCATAGGGTTTCTGTGAGTCATGCTCGACTTGAAGATAATCATCAACAACAGTAGCAGTTTGCAAATAAGTGAGATTTGCTTATACACTTAACATATCAGAACTTACTTAACTAATCAGAACTGTTTATGAAACAGAGAATCAGAATTGTTTATGAAACAGAGAAATTTGACTCAAATAAGTTTAAGTAAAAGAGAGTATTAATTGACTTATGTCCTTGAAAATCTCAAAAGGCTGACTTTTAGACAATTTTCAATCCTAGAATTCAAACTAGGCAATTAAAAATGTGTCTTCTTTTCCACATCTTTTAGCTTTTGTTCTAATTGGATTCATTTTCTAGCAGCTGTTTCCTGTGTGGTAGCAGATAAGTTTTTTGTTTACTCTAAGTTTGTGTTTTACTGACAGAGACACTAGAAAATGCATTGATTGCACAGTTTCTGGAAAAATAAGTCTTGGAGATAAATCTGAATTTACCTAAACTGGAGGTCATGCCAAGCTATGAACCAACATTGTGGTCAAAGCGGCTGGATTCCTTGTGTAAATTGACAAACTTGGAGTTGAGAGATGGAATCAGTCCTTTTTTCACCTCTGACTGAGACTAAGGATAGGAAAGTCTCTAAAATATTGTAGGAAGAATAAAAGCCCAACTCCAGCACAAAACAGTAAATAGCTGAATCAGGTCAATGTGGTTTTAAAACATCAATGTATAAATATGATGCATTCATTGTTTTTACATTCAGGAAATGTTTAGGCACTATTCAAGGCCTTATGATGCAACAATTAAATAATAAAGTCAGTGTGCCTGATGAGAGCAGTTAGGATCTGGAAAGTGGGCCATTTTGATTAACAGTCAGTTGGGCCCTCAGCCCTTGAGCCTTGTGTGAAGCCTGATTTACTATTACAGGTATAACATTAAATTATCAGCTTGTTCTATTTGGGAATACATTGTTCTAATCAGTACAACACTTGTCTGTCAGTTTGCTGTACTGAGATAATTTGTGGGTTATTATTATGTTGAAAGCCATGCCACTGGGTGTCAAATGCCATGTGGATCAGACAGGTTTTAGTAGAGGTCTCAGATTAAGACAGAATAGGAAGTAGGAATGGCCATGTACTTCTTAAATAACAGGCGTTTGAAAACCCTATGAGCATTAGAGGAACATGGACAGTTATAGTATTAGAGGTAGAGCTTTGATTAGAAGTCAATCAAAATGAGGAAAAATAGTGACAAACATCCTTCAATAATTGGAACATGGAATATACAAAGTATGAATGTTGAAAACTAGAAGTTGTGAAAAATTAAATAGAACACATTTTAAGCATTAGTGAGATAGATGGAATAACTTTGGCCACTTTTAATCAGATAATCAACCAGACGAAATACCATGCTGGGAAAGAAAAACAGAATAAGAATAATCTTGCATTTATAGTCAAAAAGTCAATTTCAAGTTCTATCCTGAAGTACAATGTTGTGAGTGATAGGTTATTATCCATACATATACAAGGAAGAACTGTTACTATGACCATTATTCTTTGTGCTTCTACAGCTAAAGCCAAAGAAGAGGAAATAGAAAATTTTTACCAAATCTTGCATCTTTAAATTAACCAAACATGCAATCAAGATGTGTTAATGATAATTGAGCACTGGAATGTATAAGCTGGAAACAATGAAGAAGGAACAGTAATTAGAAAGTATGAACTTAGTGACAGAACTGAGGCTGGAAATAGATTGAATTTTTTGTGTTCAATGATCTATTCACCACAAATATCTTTCTTAAAAACACAAACAGTGACTTCACACATGAACCACACCTGACGGACTGCATAGGAATAAGATTGATTACTTATGTGTAAGGAATTGCTAGAGAAGCTCAAAATTTAGCAGTTAAAACTAGGCCGGGGTGGACTGTAGATCAGACCATACTGAAGATCATTCTAAAATGGCTGGATAGGTATAAAGATAGGAAATGGCCAAAAGTGAAAGCAAGATTTAGAAGAGGCTGTGACATCAGGGATATCGTTGCTGATGTCAGATGGTCTTGGTTAAAAAGAAAGACTTCCTGGATAATGTCAATTATGCTTTATTTATTATACAAAACATTTGATTGTGTGGATCATAAAAAGTTATAGGTAACATTGAGAAGAATGGGAATCTCAGAGCACTTAATTCTGTTCCTGGGAAGCCTATACCTAGACCAGGAGGCTGTTGTGTGAACAGAGCAAGAGAACATTTCATGGTTTAAAATTAAGAAGGGAGTGTGTCGGGATTGTATTCTCTCTCCATTCTTATTCAATATGTATGCTGAGCAAATTACTCAAGAGGCTGTACTCTGTGAGGAAGAACATGGTTTCAAGACCTGAGGAAGACTGATCGAGGCCTGTGTTATGTAGATGCCATAACCTTGCTTGCTAAAGTGAGGAGGACTTGAAGCATTTGTTGCAGAAAATAAAAGAATACAGCCTTCAATATAGGTTGCATCTCAATGTCAAGAAGACACAAATTCTTACCACCGGACCAATGAGCACCATCATGATAGATGGAGAAAGAAGTGAAACTGTCAACAACTTTATCTTACTTGTATAAAAATCAACACCCTTGGTACCAACAGTCAGAAAGTCAGGAGAAAGTCTGTAGTCAGAAACTTCTCCAGATTGCTGAGGAGCAATGATGTCAGATTGAAGACTAAGGTGCATCTGATTCAGGCCTTAGTCTTTTCAATTATTTGCTATGCATCTGAGAGCTGGTCAAAGAATGGATATGACAGAAGAATTATTGTTGCCTTTGAGCTTTGGTGCTGGAGAAGCAAACTCAATAATCCATGGACAGCCAAAAAAAGAATAAATATATCTTGGAGAAAGTGCAGCCAAGAGTACTCCTTGGAGGCAAAGGTTAAAAAGCTTCATCACATACTTTGAGCATGTTGCTATGGAGAAGAACATCATGCTTGCAAAGGTGGAGGGTTGGGGAAGGAAAAGAAGACCCTCAATGAAGAGGATTGACTGCTGCAATGGGCTCTAGTGTGTTAGGAAATGCGAGTATGGTACATGATAGGAGAGGATTCAGATCTGTTGTTCATACAGATCGCTATGGGTCATACTCAACTCCATAATACCTAACAACTACAATACATTATAAGGTAAGGTAACATACTAGAAAGCAAAGACATGCTATGATTTCAGATAGTGCAATGTTCTGTAAAGAAAATACAGCCCACTAGAGTTCAAGAGAGAATGGACTGGGTGAGCAAGTTATTTAGTAGGTGACATTTGTATAGAAACCAAATTTAGTTGTATTCCATGAAAGATGCATGATAAAAATATTTCCATAAAATGGTCAAGGACCTTGGAACATGACTTAGATGGTTTAGTTTCTCTTTTAATAAAATTAATCTTTATCTCTCCTTGCTAGTTGTCAGATATCCACTTTATAGCTTATATTTCTATCCTGTTGCAGTTACAGGAGCGCTCTGGTGGCTTAATGGTAAGGACACAGTTTCAATCCTCCAGCTACTCTGCAGAAGGAAGACAGGCAATCTCCTCTCATGCCATTTACGGCCTCTGAAAACCCGCTGGAGGGTCAGCTATGAGTTGTTTCAGACTCCAGGGTTTGTAACACAATAATGCACTTAGAGAATTCTGGTGACTGCATGGCAAGGAATTGTCCTACCAACCCAAGTCATGAGGTTTTACTCTACCCTCCTCTACAGGAGACAGATGGAGAATCTCCAATCATGCAATTACGGCCTTTAAATACTAGCTGGAGGGTCAACTATGACTTGCTTCCAACTGTATGACACACAGGAACAAAATAGCTCTTTTGCTCTGGTGGCATAGTTTGTAGGGAATTGCACTGTTAACCCAAAGGTGGCATCTCTCTGACAGTTGGAGTCACCAGCAGCGCTGAGGGAGAAAAATGTCTACTTTCCTCCTGTGCAATATACAGTTCCTAAAAAACCAGCTAGAGTCCGTTATGAGTCACTTCTAACTGGACAAAGAGGAAAGAGGAAAAAGCAATAGCAAAGAGAAAGCTATTGCCTTTATGAGAAGGATTCCCTGGTTAAACCTGGATTCATTGTTTAAGCTTTTGACTACTGGTGGTTTGAACCCCTCAGTAACTGAGAGATGTGGCAATCTGCTTCTGTACAGACCACAGTTTCGGAAACCCTACAGATGGGTAGTTCTTCTCTGCCCTAAATTGTTGATATGTGTTGGAATCAATTCAGTGGTATACACTAACAGGCTTTAAAATGAAATCTGGACTTTTGACCACATGAGTTCTTAACTGTGTCCCTAAAAGCAGTCACTGTAATGAGGATGAAATGAAATATATTTTTGTAGTCGTGGTGTTAGATTTAGATGTTAGATTTAGGCAAACACCCCCTCTATCACTAACTTCTGTTCTTCTCTTTGGTCAAGATGACAGATGTTTGTCATTTCCAAGCTTCAGTTCTCTCCTGTCTCTTCTGTTGCTTGTCTTCTTGGCTGCTTGCCATTTGCTTATTTTCCTACTCTTCTTATTTTTTCCTCCTTTATTTTTCTCCTGTAGTTTGGTCCAGACAGCTTGGATTGTGTAAAAATTGGCTCAGCTCTTATAGTCATTACTGAGTATTTAAGAGTATCCTTTCATTTTGTGTAACAAATCAGCCAATCACAGCACATTCTGTGTAATTTTTCTCTTCTCTAATCTTTACAATTTTGTTGCTCATTTTCCTCTCTAGAGATCCTTGCCTCTCACCAGATTGGGGCTATTGTGAAAGCTGGAGGTTGCAGGATGGACGACCTGTGAGAGTCATTTCTCAGCCATTTCTTCTCGCTCTTTATGGGCTGTACCTACTCTAAAGCCAAACACGTGGATGCTTGCTATTTGCCAAGTTCTTTTAATTTAATCTTGGCAATATTTCTGACATCCTTTTTTTGGTGTGGTTTTATTTTTACCCCCTTACCTCAATACAACCAACTTCATTTGGTCTCATACGAAACTCTTATAGTTTCATAAGTGAACATTTTCTTTCCTGGTTTATTTTTTTTAGATTTCTATTAATGTTGTTCTTAAAATGCTGCTGCTATGGTACCATTACAATAATTTAAGTTCATCAAAAACCAAGTAGAATGAAGTACTAATCAGTTAGCCAGCCTTAAGCATCGAAATTCCGTAGTAAATCATTGTGTTCAAGACAAATAAAAATCCATAACAAATCCACACCCACTCTTCACTGTTATGGGACGTCTGGTGGCTTAGTCTTAGTGGTAAGGAATTGCACTGCCAATGCTATGGTCCACGGTTTGAATTCAATGGCTTCTCCTCAGAAGACAGCTGAGTACACAACTGTGTGATTTACTCCCTCTGAAAACCTGCTGGAGGGTCAGCTATGGGGTTAATTCCGACTCAACGATATACAACAACAACTTCACTTATAAACATGTCTAGGCCCTAAAATCCAGATTGTTGGGCGAAAAATGGTGTTGTACAAAGATAGAGAATGAACGTATTGGATCATAAAATGAAGGTTGACTACATCATTACCAGAAACCAAAACTCACCAGAATAAATACCGCAATAAATTCCAACTAAGAGTGTATTTATAGGGTAGAACTGCTTCATTAGGTTTTCAAGGCTGTAATTCTTGACAGTAGCAAGCTGCCATTTCTTTTTCTATGGGGGTGGCTAGTGGATTTGAACCACTGGTCAAGCCTCCTTTATATCTTTACAGATAGCTCTGTATTAAGAATGGGGCCATGATGGTAAGGTAGCTGACTGTGAGCTGAAAGGTCAGCCCGTAGGATGACCTAAATAAAGTTCAGTATCCATACTGCTGGAGAAAGATGTGGCAAACTATAAAGATTTCTTGTGCTGTCGAGTGCACTTGGACACATGAATGTTTTGTGAACAATGGCATTGAACCTTGCCCTGTCCTGAGCCTACTTCACTATCTCTGACACGCATGACCCCATTGCTATAATTACTGTGTCCATCTGTCTCAACTACATCTTCCTCTCCTCCACTAACTTTTCACCTTTCTAAGCATGATGTCCTTCTCCAAGGATTGATC
Organism: Elephantulus edwardii; assembly: GCF_000299155.1. Taxonomy (NCBI): domain Eukaryota; kingdom Metazoa; phylum Chordata; class Mammalia; order Macroscelidea; family Macroscelididae; genus Elephantulus; species Elephantulus edwardii. The sequence goes on along the minus strand of NW_006399758.1, from coordinate 37,650,808 downwards.
CCTTCTGGCAACATGCGTGAAGTGTGTGAGACAGAGTCTCAAAATCCTTGATTCCATGGACCAACCTGGTTTCACTCTCTTGAGGACAGAGCTGTTTGATTTCTTGGCAGTCTATGGTATGTTCAAACTCTTCTCCAGCACCACAACTCAAAGGCATTTATTGTCTGTTATCATTCATTGTCCAACTCTCAGATGCATAGCATGCAATTGAGAAGAGCCTCGCTTGGACCAGGTCCACCTTAGTCTGCAGACCAAGATGGATTTACAGCCTTGGAAGCCCCAACGGGCTCTTCTACTCTGTTCTACAGGGTCGTCATGAGTCAAAATCTACTCAATGTTGTTGTTGTTGTGTGCTGTTGAATCACTTGTGACTCATAGCGACCCTATGTACAAGAGCCCTAAACACCGTTCTATCCTGTTCCGACCTCGCTGTCTCCAACACACTCATTCACACCACCCCAGTCACAGAATTGATTCATTTTATTAAAGGTCTTAAATTTTATTTTTTAGTGTCAAGAAAATGTCTCCTAATTATTAAGAATGCCAATATTTTTAAAGTTCTCTCAAAAAATTTCCTTGAATTTTTACATTTAATTATTTTATAACTGAATTTTTTTAATAGCCCACTCTCAACTTACATGCTAAGATATATACTTCTGAATCTTAAGATACTCAGATGATCATCATGATTAGTGGGGTTTTGCTTCATATTTTCGATGCCATGTTTTATTTATGTAATATTTGTAAATTGCAGCTGTGCACTTTACTTAAAAGCATATTTTTCTTTTATTAAAGATTGTCCTATGAGGTTGATCAGGTGTATAGTGTTGATAATATTATGTTTAGATTCATCTACTTGGTTATATACTACTGGGAGTAATAGAGGGCTGCAGAGAATTAATATAGGTTTATTGACAGGCTTTTTTTCCGCTAACACATGACTTTGCCTTTGCCTTCCTCACATTTGCCGTTTTGTCCTTTAGATAATGTTATAATGTTCATATTCCATAATATATTCAGGTTCTAGTCTCTGGCGTATGATTGGCCTGGCTTTGATAGATGCAGTAACCACTTGCAGGATTTCCACCTTGCCCATATTATTTTGTAACTCTGTACCTCAGTTTCCTTGTTTACAATATGGAGACCAGAGTGCTATCATGAGCATTAAGCAAGATGATGTTTTGAAGCATCTAACGGTGACCTACCACACAGTAGGTGATCAGTTAACTTAGGGATATTATGCTTGGAAAGATGGAGGAAGGAGAGGAAGGCCCTCAACAAGATGAATTGACACAGTGACAGCAGCAATGGGCTGAAGTGTATCAGAGATGGTGAGGACAGCTCAGGACAGGACAGGGTTTTGATCAGTTGTTCATAGGGTTGCTCAACCACTTGGCCAGCTGACCTGAAGAAATCTATGCTTATTCCCATTCCAAAGAAAGGTGATCCGGCAGAGTGTGTAAATTATCGAAATGATACTATCAAATGAAATTATCAAATGATATCGAAAATATCATTGATATCACATGCAAGAAAGATTCCGCTGAAGATTATCCAAAAACGACTGGAACAACACATCAACAGAGAACTGCCTCAAATGCAGGCTGGGTTTAGACGAGGTCATGGTACTAGGGATATTATAGCTATTGCAAGATGGATCTTGGCTGAAAGCAGCAAGTACCAGAGGAATGTCTATCTGTGTTTCATTGACTATGCAAAGGCATTTAACTGTGTGGATCACAACAAACTGTGGCGAACTCTAAGAATTGGAATCCCAGAACACTTGATCATGCTTATGTGAAACCTATACTTGGACCAGGAGGCAGTTGTCAGAACAGAGCAAGGAAATACTGCATGGTTCAAAATTGGGAAGGGTGTGTGCCAAGAATGTGTTCTATCTCCATGTCTTTTGAGTGTACATGCAGAACAGATTATCTAGGAGGCTGTGCTCTATGAGGAGATATGTGGCATCAGGATTGGAGGCAAACTCATCAACAATCTGTGTTATGCAGATGACACAACCCTCCTTGCTGAAAGTAAGGAGGACCTGAAGCACTTGCTGCAGAGGTTAAGAACTTCAACCTTCAATATGGATTGAAGCTCAACATCAAGAAAACAAAGATTCTTCCACTGGGCTGATTGGCCGTATCATGATAGATGGTGAAGAGATTGAGATTGTTAACAGCTTCAATTTGCTAGACTCTACAATCAACTCTCTTGGTTCCAGCAGCCAGGAAATTAAAAGATGAATTGCATTGGGAAAGTCTGCTTTTAGGGACCTCTCCAAAGTACTAAAGAACAACGATGTCAGTCTGGAGGCTAAGGTTCCTGATACAGGCCATGGTCTTTGCAATTACTTGCTATGTATCAGAGAGCTGGACAATGACCAGGTATGATGATAAAAGGTAAATTTATGCCTTCGAGCTGTGGTACTGGAGAAGAGTATTGAATATACCATGGACTGCTTGGAGAATACTCAAATTCGTCTTGGAGAGGGTGAAGCCAGACTGCTCCTTGGGAGCAACGGTTCTGAAGCTTTATCTGACACACTTTGGACATGTTGTAAGGAAGGATCGGTCCTTGAAGAGGGACATCATGCTTTGGAGGGTGGAGGAACAGTGCAGGAGAGGAACACCCTTGATGAGATGGATTGATTCAGTGACTGGAGTAATGGGGGTAGGTGTATCAGAGACAATGAGATTGGCACAGGATAGAGCAGAGTTTAGGGCTGTTGTACATAGGGTTGCTATGAATCTCAGGCAACTCGACAACACATAACAACAACAACGTGGTTGTACTGAACAACAGCACCAGCAATAATGAAATTTACCCCTAACTTAGAAAATTACAAGCAGATTATTATAAAACAGAGGAGGGGGGGGCAGAGAGAGAGAACACATTTTAAATATACTGATATTTTCAATGGGGGAGATCTCTTAATTTTTCTTATCCAGTGGAGCTGTTTAGATCCTTGAGATGGATGTAACCGTAAACCTCTAGTAAACTCCATGAAATAAGTAGTGTCTTCTCAGGCCCATTTCTAGTGCTCACATTGCAATATACAAGTTAAAATAAGAAAAATAGCAAAAGAAATAAGCTTAAATTATTATACAGGCTAACTTTAGTAGTATTAAAAATGAATTATTTAGGTTGTTTTAAGTAAATATAGAGTACTTCATTTTCTGTCTTAATAAATTAAAACTCATTGCCATGAAATCAGCATCAATTCATAGGTAAAATCATCCTCTGAGTTTCTGAGGCTATAAATCACATGGAAGAGAGAACCCATTTTTCTCCTGTAAAGTGACTGTGAACTACGCCAGCAGATCTCGCTACTACATTTGAAGGTTTGCTAAGCTGTCTAAGGTTTTCTTGTTAGAGTATTAAAATCTAGGAATTAAAGTTTAAAATATCTCACATACACATGCATATGAGACATTTTAAATTTTAGGCAATCCATTTAGTAAATTATGTATACATAACATATCTAGTGATAACCATATTGTAAGCCAGTAGCTTAAATAACGAACTATTCCCATCTGATAACAATAATCTCATTTGATAATCAATACATATTTTGTAGGGTAAGTGATACACAGTTTCTCTTAGCCTTGCTAAAAAATTAAATTTGTTAGTTAAAATACCAAAAGTAATGATTCATAATAGACTTTTTAACAGAATTTAAATAGGATGTTTTTATTTTTCAGGTATTTCTATTTTAAAAGCAAGACATCAGCCATAACAGTAGATGTCGCTATTAGCAAAAGAAACCAAATACTCAGACTGCTAAGATTCTCCCCCCCCTTCTAGAAAATAGTACAAGACAGATTATAGACTAACTTATTGGAGCTCAATATGCCCATCCTCCTGCTTTGAGGAAAGCAGGCTTCATTTACATTAACATCTTACTTGGCCTAAAACATCTCTAGAGCAGGAGATTTATGGGCTTGCAGGGCAAGTAATTCTAATTTTTATAAACCTTAACATTTTTAAGTTCTCTTGTAAATATAATTAAAATAACATCTTCTTGATTTTAAGTCATTTACTCTTATTCAGTGACCATAAAAAAGAAATAATCTTATTATATACTTCTTCAACTAGTAATTTATGAATTATTTAGGCTACTTAAGACACGGAAATAAAACCACCTACCCTCTGAAATTGATAGTGAGCATGGAATAATGTGGTAGATTAATTCTCTCAGTATTTACTAAATTAATTGGGATACCTATATGCATCGTAGGGAGTTCTGGTAACCTAATGGTAAGAAGCTGAGCTGAAACTTTGAAGGCATATGGTTTGAATCCACCAGCTACTCCACAGAAATTTAAATAATCTCCTCACCTGCAACTTGCTGGCCCTGAAAATTCTCTGGAGGGTCAGTTATCAGTTGGTTCCAGCTCAATGGCAAAGAATAACCACAACAACTATTCACCAGTATGGTAGCAACAAGAAAAGGTCTTTGCCCTTATGACGCTTAATAATCTACTTTATTTGTGCAGATTTGTATCCATTGTGAGGAGGTCTGGGATATAATAGGTCAACAATTGGGCTGCTGACCAAGAGAGAAGCAGTTTGATTTCTATAGACACATTACAGAAGACAACTTTCTATTAAGACTTGTATACATGTATTGTTGTTGTTATGTGCCGTCGAGTCGCCTGAGACTCATAGCG
>NW_006399758.1:37607664-37643827 GCF_000299155.1 Elephantulus edwardii | reverse complement strand
TTATTATCAATGCATCTTGGTTGCATGTTCGATCAATCTCCGATTGTAAAAGCTGGTAAAAATCTTCTATCTCCTCTTCCTTGGATCATTCAAACATATGCACATACATGTATTATCAAGTTTAAATTATTATTCAAGAGCAAGAAATGGAGATTATTTTTATTAAGTTTTTAAGTCTAATAGATTTCTGTGAAGCTATTTTAGTCTTCCTTTTAGAATAAATGAGGATAGAAATCATGTATTTCCCAATATATAATCACTCTTCTAGTGATACTACCCTTACAATTTGCTGAGATGTGCTCCATTTCTTCCTTTCAATTTTGTGCTTCTCATGACACTCTTGGAAAAGGTGCAGTCAGAAGTGCTCTTTGGAGGCAAAGATGGTGAAGCTTCATCTTTCATACTTTTTACATGTATCTAGGTGAGGCTATTCCTTGGGAAGGGACATAACACTTAGAAATATGAAAGATCACTGAAGGAAAGGAAGACTCCCAATGAAATGGATTGATGGGATGACTTCATCAGTGGGCTCTAGTGATTGACGAGGATGACACAGGATAGGGAAGAGTTTAGATCAGCTGTTCACTGGGTCGTTGTGAGTCATACTTGACTTGATGGCACCTAACAACTGCAACAACAATGGTAGTCATGCCTCTTCAGACTTCATAGTTGGTCAAGACACTCAGATCTGATAAATTAGATTCTTTTAACTGTCTATAGTATTATATACAAGACCCTTCATGATCTGTTTCTTGCTTTCTTCTTGTACCTATTTTCTTATCACTGGCTGCCACTTATTAAATCTCTGCATACTGTATTTCCTGCTGCCGTGTTTTGTTTATGCTGATCACTCTATTATAGAATGCTTTTCTGCCTTTTCCTTTTAAGGTTTCCTGTAAGACACAGCTGATCAGGTGCTCATTAGAGGTAAAGGCAGCAAGGTTTCATCTTGCATGCTTTCGATATGCTAACATGAGAAGCCCACCCTTAGAAGAAGCTAGTATGCTTGGAAAAGTGAAGGGTCAGAGAAAGAGAGGAAGACCCTCAGTTACATGGTTGGACAGGTGATTGCAACCATACGCTTAAGAACATCATAAATTATGAGGATGGCGCAGGATCAGGCCAGCCTTCAATCTGTTGTGCATATGGTTGCAATGATTTGGAGTTGTCTCAAAGGCACCAACAACAGTCACTCTCTCTAGCACACTTCTTGCTACTTACATTGCACTTTCCCAAGTAGGATGGGAGTCTCTTAAAAGAGTCCACACTCTCTGGGTAGCCACTCTTTGTTACTATTGTTTTCATCTATGTCTCTTATCCTCATTAGCTGATGTAGTCCTGGATATTTGAATTTCACTCTTTTTTCTTTTTTTTTTGGTTCTTAATGAACTCTTAATGAGATGGATTGACTTAGTTACTAGAGTACTCGCGGTAGGTGTGTCAGAGATGATGAAGTTGGCTCAGGATAGAGCACGGTTCAGAGCTGTTGTACATAGGGTTGCTATGAGTCACAAGTGACTCAACAGCTTATAAAAGCAACAACAACAATGAGCTCTCATTGTAGAGCTCAGGGTAGCCTCCATGAAGAGAGCAAAATGTCACTCCAAAGACAGAGGAGAAAGGAAAAACCAAAACGGATGTCATAAGAGGCCTTGAAAGTTGTACTAGTGCATTGAGAAGCCAAAACAAAGGGAAGAGATCTTAAAGTAAAAGAGCTGAATATAAGATTTTAAAGGGCAGCTTGAGAAGACAAAGAAAAATATTATAACAGAATCAGCAGACAGCTGGAATTGGAGAATGAAAAGGGAAGAACTCACAAGACATTTCTCAAGCTAAAATACCTGAAAAACAAATTTAAACTTCGAACTGCAATACTTTGAGACACTGGGCAAAATCTTGAATGAATTGTGCAGCAATAAAAGATGGAGGGAATACACAGAGTCACACAGAATTGGCTGATACTGAATCATTTCAGGAAGTAACATATGATCAAGAGCCAATGGCAGTGAAGGAAGAAGCTCTTACTCCAGAAGATCAAAGACTTCAATATGGATTGTACCTAAAAATCAAGAAAACAAAAATTCTCGCCACTGGACTTACAGGCAATACCATGCTCGATGGAGAGAAGTTTGGATCTGTTAATGACTTTATCTTCCTTGGATCCACAGTCATGCACGTGATAGCAACAGCCAGGAGTTCAGAAGATGTATTACAATGGGAAAGTCTGTAGTCAGGGAGTACTCCAAATTATTGAGGAGCAATGTTGTTAGTTTGAGGACTATGGTGCACCTTATTCAGGTCATGGCATTGTCAATCTCTTATGTTGCTGAGAGCTAGACAGTGAATAAGGAAGACAGAAGAATTGATGACTTTAAACTATAATGTTGGAGAAGAGTGCTAAATATCCTATGAATTGCCAAAAGAACAAATAGATGTCTGAAGGAAAGTGCAGCCAGAGTGTTCCTTGGAGGCAAAGATGATAAAACTTCATCTCACATCCATTGGACATGTTAGTAGGATAAGCAAGTCATAGGAGAGGAACATCATGCCTGGGAAGATGGAGGGATGGCAGAAGAAAGGAAGAACCCTGACCAGCTGGATTGACACCGTGACCACAGTAATGAGCTAAAGTGTGTCAGGGACTGTGAGCACCGGATAGGACAAAGTTTAGATTTGTTGTTCACAGGTTCACAATGAGTCATTCTCAACCTGATGGGACCTAACAAAAACAACAACAACAGCAACAGCAAATGAACTCTAGTGACTCAATGATTAAGTGCCTGGCTGCTAATAAAAAGGTTGATAATTTGAACCCACCTAGTAGCTCTATGGGAGAAAGGCCTGGCAATCTGCCTCTTTAAATATTACTTAATAAAACCTATGGGACAGTTCTACTCTGGCACATGGGATGGCTGTGAGCCAGAAGTAACTTAATAGCACCCAACAACAATGACAACACCACATCAAGGAACCTGTAGTTTCTGGATACTCAACTTTCAGTAACATCTCTTTGTTCAATTGTTTAATCCTAATGAACAAGAGCCGAAGGTGATGAAGGAAGACGTTCAAGCTGCACTGAAGGCACTGACAAAAGATAAGGCGCCGGGAGTCGACATAGTAATTGACATGTTTTACTAATGTAGTCCTGGACTGCTTACCAGTCTATGCCAGGAATTTGGAGGACAGCTACATGGCTGACTGACTGGAAAAGATCCATATTTGTTCCCACTCCCAAGAAAGGTGATCCAACACAGTGTGGAAATTATTGAACAATATCATTAATGCCACATACAAGCAAAATGCTTCTGAGGATAATAATAATAAAAAAAGACTAGAACAGTACATTCAGAGAACTTCCAGAAGTTCAAGCTGGGTTTAGAAGAGGCCATGGCACCAGATAAATCACTGCTGGTGTCGGATGGATCCTGACTGAAATCAGAGAATACCAGAAGAATGTCTAATTGTATTTCATTGACCATGCAGAGGCATTTGACTCTGTGGATCATAACCAATTACAACTAACATTGAGAAGAATGCGAATCCCAGAACACTTAATTATACAAAACCTCTACCTAGTGCAAGAAGCTGCTGTGGGAACAGAACAAGGGAACACTGCATGGTTTAAAATCAGAAAAGGTGTGCTAAGAGTTATATCCTTTGACTATCCCTATCCAATCAGCACGCTGAGGAAATCATTAGAGAAGCTGAATTCTATGAAAATGAATCAGGATGTTTCTATGAAGATCATCAGAATCAGAGGAAGACTCATCAACAACCTGCATTATTCCAATAATGCAACCTTCCTTGCTGAAAGTGAGGAGGACTTGAAACACTTGCTACTGAAGATCAAAGACTAGTCTTCAGTTTGGATTGCATCTCAACATCAAGAAGATAAAAATCCTCACCAATGGGCCAATAGGAGACATCATGAAGATAAAGAAAACATTGAAGTTGTCAACAATTTAATCTTACTTGTGACCACATCAACACCTTTGGTACTAGCAGTCAGGCAATGCATTGTATTGGACAAATTATCTCTCAGGGATTTCTCCAACTTACTGAAGAGCAATGATGTCAGTTTGAAAACTGAGGTTTTCCTGATTCAGGTAACGATTTTTTCATTAACATACTCAGAACTGGGCACAGGATAAGGATGAGAGAAGAAGAATTGATGCCTTTGAACTGTTGTGTTTGAGAAGAGTCCTCAATATCCTATGGACTGCCAAATTAATAAATATATGTGTCTTGGAGAAGGTGCAGCTAGAGTGCTCCTTGGTGTCAAAGATGACAAAGTTTCATCTCATTTACTTTGGGTATGTTGCTAGGAAAAGCTACTCCTTGGAGAGGGGCACCATGGTTAGAAAGGTGAAGGTCAGCAGAGGAGAGGAAGCCACCTGATAAGATGAATTGACACAGTGACTACAGCAATATGTGCAAGTTTGTCAAGGATGATAAGGATAAGATAAGGTTAAGATATGTTTTCATAGAGTTGCTATGAGTCATACCAGACTCAGTGATACTTAAAACCAGCAATGATAAAGGGATTAAGGAAGCACTTATGATCCAGCGGATATGAGCGGCTCCACCAACCCAAAAGCAGGGGATTCACCAGCCATTCTGCAGGAGAAAGATGGGTAACTCAGCACTCTGATATTTTACCTTTTGGAGATAAGCAATTGCATTTGTTAATTTCTTCAGATCTGCTAGTACTTATATTAGGGTTTCATTCAAAGATATTGTCATTGTATTATGACACCTCCCTAGATCATTTAAGCTTACTCTATACTTTTCCTCCTCTGATTTTGCCCAGCATATACAACTTAGGCTATTACTTTAACAATAATATCCTATTTTATAGGGATTCTTGGAGAGGATGAAACCAACCCTCTCTTAGGAGGCTAAGATTTTAAGTTCTAGCTCACTTTGGGCACATGGCCAGGAGAGATTGGTCCTTGGAGAAGGACATCATGCTCAGAAGGTGGATGGACAGCACAAGAGAAGGAGACACCAGGTGAGATGGATTAATATAGTGACTGGGGTGATGGGTGTTGGTGTGTTGGAATTAGTGAGACTGACTCAGGACAGAGAAGGGTTCAGAGCTGCTGTACATAGGGTCGCTATGCATCGCAGGCAACTCAATGGCACATAACAACAATAACATACTATGACAAGTATGGAAGCAGGAGTGGCATCCTCTTCCTAAATAACATGTCTCTGGAAACTCTATGAACTTGGCTAAGTGTCAATAGTTGTAGAGGGGCTTCAGGCCTTTTGTTCATAGGGTTGCTATGAGTCATGCTTGACTCGAAGGCAATCAACAACAGTGGCAAGAAGCTGTGTTGCAATCCTAAAGGCACAAGGTTTAAATCCACCAGCTGCTCCACAGGAGAAGGATGAGCAATTCCCTCCCGTGTAATTAACTGCCTTTGAAAACCTGCTGAAGGGTCAGGGCCAGCTGTGGGTCGGTTCTGACACCATGGTGCACAACAACAACATACTGTATTATAGTATTTCTCTTTAATTTATTATGTAGCATTTGTCCTAATATGTAATATTTTACATGTTTTATTATGAGTTGAGATTATTCTTTAGTGTATTGGTTATTCATTCGGTAAATATATTTCTTGACTATTCATTGCAAATGCATATATTTTCCCTCTGCATATTTTAGCTATCAACTAGAGTTGTGTAATAAGCCCTGGTGGTGCAATGGTCAAGTGCTCAGCTGCCAAACATGATGTTGGTGGTTCAAGTTCACCCAGTGGGTCTTTGGAAGAAAGGATCAATGATAAGTTTCCATAAAGATTGTTACCAAGAAAAGACAGTGGTGCAATTCTACTCTGCAAGATGAGTTTGTTGGAAGAAGAAATCTGTTCAACAGTATACACACAACAATGGTAAAAACAACAATAATGGTTCTGTGTATGCTAGCAACAGGTTTGGGTCAATTTATGGATAACTATGATTTATTGAAGACTGTCATACAATGATAGATTTTTGCACAGTTAAAGACTTATTCTCTGCAAATACATTTTACAAAAAAAACATCAATGCAGGCTATACACATGGATTTCACCTGAGGTATGCACAGGAATCAGATAGATTACATCTGTGGAAAGAATTGCTGGAGAAGCTCAATATCAGCTGTGAAAACTAGGCCAGGTGCTGATTGTGCAACAGACCACCAACTACTCATATGCAAATTCAAGCTGAAGCTGAGAAAATTCAAGTCCACAGAAACCAAAATTTGACCTTGAGTCTGTCCCATTTGAATTTCAAAACCATCTCAGGAACAGGTTTGACACCTTGGACATGAATAAGCGAAGACTGGATGAGCTGTTTGAGGATATAAAAAAAAAATATCATCCTGGAAGAATGCAAAGGTTATTACAAAGACAGAGGAGGAAGAAAAGACTAAGATGAATGTCAGAAGAAACTCTAAATATTGTACTAGAGCATGGAGAAGCCAAAGTAAAGGGAAGAAATCAAGATATTAAAGAATTGAACAGAAGATTCCAAAGGGCAGTACAGGAAGACAAAGTATTACAATGAAATGTGCAAGGATCTGGAGTCAAAAAATCAAAATTGCTGAACTTACTCAGAATTCCTTAAGCTGAAGGAACTGAAGAACAAATTCAAACCTCAAGTTGCAATACTTAAGGATGCTTTGGGCAGAATATTGAATGATCCAGGAAGTCTTAAAAGAAGATGGAATAGAGTATGCAGAGTCATTGTCACCAAAAGGACTTGGCTGACACAAAAGAGTTTCATGATACAATGTATGAACAAGAACCTGTGGTGATGAAGGAAGAATTTAAAGCTGCTCTGAAAGAACTGGCAAAAAACAAGGCCCCAAGAACTGATGGCATACCGATTGACATATTTCAACACACAGATGCTGTCCTGGATGTGCTCACCAAGTTGTGCCAAGAAATCTGGAGGACAACCACCTGGCCAACTGACTGGAATAGATCTGTATTTCTTCCCATTCCACAAAAAGTTGATCCGACAAAGTACAGAAATTATAGAACAGTATCATTGATATCACATGCAAGCAAGATTCTGCTGAAGATTTTTCTAAAACGACTGGAACAGTACATCAAGAGAGAACCGCCTGAAGTGCAGGCTGAGTTTAGAAGAGGCCATGGTTCTAGGGATATTATAGCTAATATCAGATGGATCTCGGCTGAAAGCAGCAAGTACCAGAGGAATGTCTGTGTTTCATTGACTATGTAAAGGCATTTGATTGTGTAGTTCACAATAATCTGCGGCTTACTCTGAGAAGAATGGGAATCCCAGAACACTTGACTGTGCTTATGTGAAACCTATACTAGGACCAGGAAGTAGTAGTCAGAACATAGCAAAGAAATACTGCATGGTTAAAAAATTGGGAAAGATGTGCACCAAGGATGTATCTGATCTCCATATCTTCTCAGTCTATATGCAGAACAGATTATTTGGGAGGCTGGCCTCTATGAGGAACATCAGGATTTGAGATAGAGTCATCAATAAGCTGTGTTATGCAGAAAACACAACATTGCTTGCTGAAAATGAGAAGGACTTGAAGCACTCGCTGCAGAGGGTTAAGGACTGCAGCCTTCAATATGGACTGAAGCTCCACATCAAGAAAACAAAGATTCTCACCACTGAACTGATTGGCAGCATCATGATGGAATGTGAAGACATTGAGTTTGTTAACAGCTTCAGTTTGCTTGGTTCTACAGTCAACACTCTTGATACCAGCAGCCAGGAAATTAAAAGATGAATTGCATTGGAAAAGTCTACTGTCACAGACCTCTCCAAAGCACTGAAAAGCAACGATGTCAGTATGGAGACTAAGGTGTGCCTGATACAGGTCATGGTCTTTGCAATTACTTGCTATGCATCAGAAAGCTGGACAATGATTAAGGATAAGAGAAGGAGAATTGATGCCTTTGAGCTGTGGTGCTGGAAAAGAGTATTGAATATACCATGGACTACTAGGAGAACAAATAAGTTTATCCTGGAGAGGGTGAAGCCAGGCGGCTCCTTGGAGGCAAGGATCCTAAAACTTCATCTGACATTCTTTGGACGTGTTACTAGGCAGCATGAAGGGACAGCACAGGAGAGAAAGACCCTCTATGAGGTGGATTGATTCAGTGAATAGGGTTATGGAGATAGGTGTATCAGAGATAATAAGATTGGCAAGGGATAGAGCAGGGTTTAGAGTTGTACATAGGGTCACTATGAGTTGCAGGCAACTCAACCACCTATAACAACAACAATCCATGGCAACATTAAAGAGAATGGGAATCCCAGAACACTTAATTGTCCTCATTAAAAACTATACCTAGACCATGAATCTGTTGTCTGAACAGAGCAAGAAATCACTAGATGGTTTAAAATCTAGAAAAGTGTATTTCAAGGCTGTATCCATTTCCATATCTATTCAATATGTATACTGAACAAATAATTTGAGAATCTGGGCTTTATGAAGAAGAATACAGCATCAAGATAGGTGAAAAACTTATACTTTTGTTATTTATGCTGATGACAAACCTTGCTCATAGAAACTGAAAATGACCTGAAGTATTTGCTGTTGAAGATCAAAGACTACATAGCAATATCAGTAAAACAAAAATTCTGACCACTGGCCCACCAATAGGCAACATTATGAGAGATGGAGAAAGGATTCAAATTGTCAACTATTTACTTGAATCCATAGTTGACATCCATGGTCCATGGTACCAGTAGTCCAGATATCAAAAGACATATTGCATTGGGAAAAATCTCCTGTCAACAACTTCTCCAAAGTTCTATGAATTAACAATGCCAATTTCAAGGCTAAGGTGTACCTTTTCCAAGCCATGGATTTCAATTGTTTGCTATGCATCTGAATGTTGGACGATGAATAAGGATGATAAAAAACGAATCAATGCCTTTGAGTTACAGTTTTGTGATGAGAAGAGTACTAACTAACCCACGGATTGTCAAAAGAATGACTACATATGTTTTGGAGAAAGTGAAACTGGAATGCTCCTTAGAGGCAAGAATGGTATAACTTCATCTAACATACTTTGGGCATGTTGTTTGGTGGGGCCAGTCAGTGGAAAGAGATAGCAAGCTTGGAAAGCTGGAGGGTCAGTGAAAGAGAGGCAGACCTTCAATGAGATGGATTGACACAGTAACTGTAACAATAGGCTCAAGTATATCAGATGATGAAGATGGCACAGGACAGGGCAGGGAACAGGATCTGTTGTTCATAGAGTCACTATGAGTTGCAGTCAACTCAATGGCACCTGACAACAATAGCAATATATGACTTAAGTAGATTACTAAACATGATTAGAAATGCATGAACAACAGAAGATAAATTAATCTAGAATTAATTCCCTATTCACATCAAAAGAGTGAAAAGAGAACCTATCGAATGAGAAAAATAATCAGTAATGACATACACAAAAAGAGATTAAGCTCTAAAACTCATAGAAAAAAAAAAAGCAAAACCTATACAACAGAAAGACAAACAATTCAATGAAAAAAAGCAGAGGATAAGGAAAAAAAACCCCTTCAATAAAGAAGATAATAACAGCCAAAAAATACCACTTGGAACAATGGTTGTGATCAGTAGAGAGATGCAAATCAGAACAATAATAAGTTACTATGTCACCAGAGCAGCAACTTCAAAGTTCATTAATATATAAATCTGTCCTGTTGTTAAGTATGGAGAGATTGGAACTCCCATACACTATGAATAGTACTGTGTGTGCACCGTTACAAAGACTGTGGAAATCAGGCACTTTCTTAAAAGTGTAGAAGTATAAGTTCCATTTGATGCAGTAATCACATTAGTAGGTATATATTCTAAAGAAATAAAAGCTACAAGAGAAACAGATGACATGCATACTGATGCCCGCTGGAACATTATTTTCAATAGCAAGAGGTGAAAACAACATTAAGTTGTCATAAATGAATGGATGAATAAACAAAGACAGATATGCAATGTTATATAATACAGCATCAAAGAATATTGAGAAAATTTAAAAACATTGTATATCACGCTTTGGTATCAATATGGAGGGCATTATATTGAGTGAAATAAATGAGTCACACAAAGACAAATATTGTTAGAAGTATATTGTTATAAAAAGCCAAGTGAAATTTACAGAGATTGCTAAGAGAGACATAGAAGGGGAAGAAAAGTCATTCCTTATGTTGTAGATATATATTAAACTGAGTGAGAGGAGATGTGATGCGGAATAAGGAAGAACTCAGCACAATATCATTAAAGAAATGGAAAACATAAAGAGGTACACAAGCTATACATATAAAAGAAAGAATGCATGTTTATGTTTGATGGAAACATAATTCCTCAAATTGCTATTTTCTTCTGCAATCATCTTGTAACAGTGTTTTGAAGTTCTATACAACTTTTCAATAAACATTTATCAAATGTGTCAAGTTGTATATTAGGTGCTGAGGATTTAGTGGTGAACAAAACAATGAGACCTTTTGTTTGAAGCTTACATTTTGTTGAAAGGAGACAGGCAAGAAGCATAAAATAAATATACTTTTAGAATTATTTTGAGGCTGATAGTAGTGACGAATACTAAAAACCAAATGCCTGGAGTTTGAGAATGTTGAGTTGGTGTTAGCTACTTTAAACATCACCTCTACAAAGGTGATATTAAAACTGAGACATGAAGTCAGTCATGTTAAAAGGTATGGGAAGAGGACTTCAGGGAGGAAAAAAGGTAAGTGCAAAGTCTAGGCAGTAGGGATGTATTTTAAGAAACTTGTCTTACAGGAACGTGGAGAACATAAGCACAGAGTAGCACAGTGAGAGATGCAGGAATGAGAAAAATAAAATGCAGAACCTTGTTCACTGTGGTTGTTGTCTGTTGCCATGAGAGACTGAGATTGAAGGTTGCATTAGCTAAAAGAATAAAACATCACCTGGCCTTGACTTTCTTCTATTGGGAGACTGTGCCTCTTCTATAGTTTAGAAAGCTATTACTGGTAACTCTGGGGAATATATTATAGTAGGCAAAGAGACCGTTAATGAAATGCCTGCAATATATTTGCAGTATGGACCAAGCAATAATAATTTAAAGAGAGAGGCAAAGAGGAGAGCTATTGACATGAAGAACTTGGGTCAGAGATTGAAAAAACATGGGAAGTAGAATATGAAGATAATCTCAAAGCAAGGTCTGCCTTTTCTGTGAGAAAATGGTTGCAGAATAGGACAGAGATTTTTCCATTTTGAATAAATTGAGCTTGACATTTTGGCAGGGATTCCACGTGATGATGCAGTAGGAAATGTGGAGAAGCATTGCTGGAACTCAGGAAGTTTGGTCTTTAAAAGAACACCTATTCCAACTAATTTCTTATAATCTGTGAAGAAATCTTGTGAATTTTTAGATATTTGCTATTTTCAAGAAGACAGAAGTTTCACAAGTGTTTGTCAGAACCAACTGGCATTTTCTACCAAAGAAAAAGGTTTTCTTCTTCAAAAAAACAGAACGTTCAGTAAAGGGAAAGCTGGTTGATGATTTCTACTTCCTTTTCTTACTTTGGAAGCTAAGTTATCAGACTCGCTCCGGACCAAGAAATAACATTCATGAATGTTGGAACACAGTCTGAGAGTCTTAAGGAAAAAGATCTTGTTAAAATTATCTGCAATTGATAACTACAGCTAAAACTGTCCCCATGTCCCTGTGGGAGGTAATAGGAGAGTGTAGGAAGAAGTTAAATTAAAGGAAAAATTGTGTTTTCCTGTTTTGATAGTTATATCCTTTCACCATATTTATTGAATCTGCATGCTGGCAAAGAATCCAAGAAGTTATGTGAAGAGCATACAAAGTCAGGATTAGAGGAAGCCTTATTAAAAACCTGCCATATGCAGTTGGCACAATCTTGCCTGTTGAAACTGAAGAGGACTTGAGGTACTTACTGATGAAGACCAATGACTTCAGTATGGATCATACTTTAATACAAAGGAAAAATTTCTCATAACTGGACCTATAAGTAACATAATGATAAATGGAGAAAATGTTGAATTGTCAAAGACATTAGTTTCACTCGGGTTTATAACCAATATCCATGGAAGCAATAAGAAAATATATTGCAAAAAAAAGGTTGTTGTTCTCCCTCTGGTAAAATATTAAACATAAAAAAACCCCTAAGTTTGGGAGCAATATAAATGATTAAATTAGAAAAAAATGTCAGTAGGAGATAAAAAGAACTTCTTTTGGGCACTTTAGAAGTTCAAATTTTAAATAAACAGATTTATTGCTGCCTTCAGTATGGATTGAAGTGCAATATCAAGAAAACAAAGATTCTCACCACGGGGCCGATTGACAGCTTCATGATGGATGGTGAAGAGATTGAGATTGTAAACAGCTTTAGTTTGCTTGGCTCCATAATTAATACTCTTGGCACCAGCAGCCAGGGAATTAAAAGAAGCATTGCATTGGGAAAGTCTGCTGCCAGAGACCTCTGCAGAGTACTGAAGAACAATGATGCCGACCTGGAGACTAAGGTGCACTTGATACAGGCCATCGTCTTTACAATCACTTGCTATGCATCAGAGAGTTGGACAATGACTAGGGATGATAGAAGGTGAATTGATTTCTTTGAGCTGTGGTGCTGGAGAAGAGTATTGAATATACCACAGACTGGTAAGAGAACAAACAGGTTCATCCTAGAAATGGATAAACCAGTTTTTTCCTTGGTGACAAGGATTCTGAAGCTTTGTCTGACAAACTTTGGACATGTTGCAAAGAGGGACCAGACTTTGGTGAGGGATATTATGCTTGGGAGGGTGGAGGGCAGCACAGGAGAGGAAGACTCCTGATGAGATGGATTGGTTCAGTGACTAGGGTTATGGAGATAGGTGTATTGGAGACAATAAGATTGGCACAGGATAGAGCAGGGTTTAGGGCTCTTGGACAGAGGGTCATTATGAGTTGGAGGCAATTCGACAGCGCATAACAGCAGCAGCAGCAGCAATGACAACAACAACAACTATTTAATGCTAAGTTGAACAAACTAAAAAAGAAAATCAAAGGACTTATATCTAGTATCAATAATAAAATCAGGAGAAACATTAGTCTGTTGTCTGTTTTCCTCCCACATGTGCTATCCTACTTGTTTCAGCAATTTCATTTTTCTCCTTTTGAACTGAGCAGTCCCTTCTTTGCTGATAGTAATTTAAAAAATGTAGAGCCAAAGGCATGGAGATACCTAATTTACCAACAAAGGTCATTTTTTAATTGTTATCTCTAGTGTCTCTGGACTCCGTCATTGTTATTGGACATGACTCAGTTTTGGCGTTGGCACTGACTCAGAGAACTCCTAATAGATGAGGTTAATATCCCAGACTGACTGGTTCGCAGTAAGTGAGGGAGTAGAAATGAGCCTGCCATTGCTGAATCCCCAGCTGACGAATGACACAAACCAAGAAAGAACAGCCCACTCGGTGGGAGGTCAGTTAATTCTGCAGAGTGTATATTGTTGCTATTATTAAAATGACAATTGCATTTCTGTTTTGTATTTATCTAGAGTGTTTTGGGAAAGGGCTCAGAGGCATAGAGACTTGTGTTGCTTCTGCAAAAACTCTAGACTATAGTCGAGATAGTTCAGGCTACAGGATTCTTAGTAGTTGGAAATAGGCAAGCTGCTTGATATGCAGTTGTGTTTCTTTATTTATTTTGAATAGCTTCTGTATTTCATAAATCACTTTGTGTCAGTTAACAGCAAGCTTCATAGAAAAAGATCATTGCCATTTTTCTTTCAAGTAAAGGAACTTTTTAGGTAAGTTTTTGAGGACGAGCTACTAATAAGTAATGAAGTGGAAAATTAACTATGGTGGCCTAGTGGCAAGAAACTGTGCCACAATGCCAAAGGCAATTGGTTCGAGGCCACCAAGCTGCTCAGCAGGAGAGGGATGGACAATCTCCTCCCATGAGATTAACTGCCTCTGAAAAACCCTCCGGAGTGTCAGCTGTGGGTCAGTTCGGATTTGATGGTTCACACTACAACCATCAATAACATTGCAGGACAGAGCAAGCTTTAGAGATTCTGTTTGTAGGGTCACTATGGGCTGTAGTCAAGTCAACGGCGCATAACAATGACAACAACTCTTATCAAAGCCAGCACTATCTAATTGCTAACCTAAACTACCTCTCATTGGTGAAATATGGATGCTTAATGGCACCAACTTTATAGGATTCTTTTACAAATCAATTAATACAATTTTGGAATGTTTAGTACCTTGTCTAGTACACCTTCTTATTGTTGTGTACCGTTGAATTGGAATTGACCCATTTCTGACCCTCTGGCTAATTTTCAGAGGCAGTTAATACCATGGGAGGAGATTGGCCAGCCTTCTCCTGGAGGGCAGTTGGTCCATTCTAACTGCATGCCTTTGGGATTACAATACAGCTTCTTACCACTAGATCACTAGAGTTCTCTTGTACATATAAGGCAATCAATATATAGTGGAGAATATTACTATTACAATGGAAAAAAAGCTTCATGAAAACATCCATAATCATTAAATCCTTAGTATAATATAACGTTTTATCTTTTAATATGAAATATTAACATATTATCAGAAGTTAGAACAGAGAGTACAGAAAATTATCTAAAGGAATGAATAATAAAATAGCTATTATTCGATGGGAGATATATTTTTGTGCATTTTTAATTATCCTTTTAAACCTTAGATCATTCTATGTTCCCAGAGTATAAGAACTGCCAAATAGAAAGGAACTATTATATCCCAGAGTATGTAATTATAGTTTTTAGTTGTTTCGTATCATCAAGTCAGAACTGACTCATAAATGACCCTCCTGCAGGTTTTTAGAGGGAGTTTTAATCATTTGGAAGGAGATTATCCATATCTCTCCCGTGGAGCAACTTGTGTATTTGAACCACGTGCCTTTGGGATTGCAACGCAGCTTCTTATCATTAAGCTACCAGAGCTCCCTGAAGTATGTAGTCCCAGTACTAATCTAGAGGAGTCTGTATCTTCACAATAAATTTGACATCACAAAGTGTGGTACTATGAGCTCAAGCATGCTAATGGTTGTGAGGATGGCACGGGAATGGATGGTTTGTTCTGTTGTGCACAGGTTCCCTAAGGATCACATTGATTGGGATGAACCTCAAATAACAATGATTACAGTATATATGTCCATAAATGCTCTGAAGAAAATGAAAATATGTTTTTTATTAGATATAGGCTAGTGTCCAGATTCTTATTGAAATAACATATAGAAGACAAATATGGTTCTTGAAAAATTAGGAGATACAGAACCAAGTAAAAAGAAATATACTTTGACTGTGTGTATCATTTGTGTTTAGACATTTAAGAGTTCTACAAAACAGAAATGGGAAGCTTGTTGTTTCTAATGACAAAGGGCTTCAAAGAATTTGTTTAATGAAGATCATGCTAGATTATTAGTTCCTTAAGAGTAAGCACAATATCTTGCTTGTCTTTTTATATGTAGAGCTTAGCTCAATCCCTGTCATGGGCCACACTCATAAACTTTTGTTGAAGTACAAGAAATAATAATGTACTTGTCTATCAGGAGGAGAGAATGGATAAGGTCAGCTAATCAAAACAAATGCTCACTTGAATCTTGTGTTGATGAGCTGAACCCTTGGAAACTGCTAATGGGAAACGTGACCCAGTTAGCTGCCAAAGGACAATACATCAGACTGCAGGTCATCAAGCAGACTTCTCAGTTGTGGTCCCAAGGGCATTCCCAAATGCAGAGAGCTAGAAAAATCAACTAGGACAGATGCCCTTTTTGTTTTGTCTCTGGTGATCAGTGAGGGATCTAAAAGCAGATGGGTATCTTGGATGGAGACAATCACAAGGTCGTTAGATTAAAATTAGAAGGGAAGAGAGGATAGGCAAGAGAAAGAGATGTGAAGGAGATGTAGTTTCCCAAGTTCACAGAACACATAGGAGAAATTGCATTTTCCTGAAGTGAGACTGAAAGAGAAATTTAGGAAAGCTGGTTATTATATGTAATTATTATCTCTTAGGCCATAGATTTCAAAGTATTAGAATGCCATGTATAAAGCAATGAAATGATTTATTTAATTCTCAGAATAGTCCTATCAGATAGGAATGTTATTATCCTCAGTTACACAGAAGAAGAATAAATGCTTTTGAATTGTGGTGTTGGAAAAGAATATGGATCGCTAAAAGAAAAAGGGAGTGCCTCTTGGAGGAAATGCAACTAGAATGCTCCTTAGAAGCAAGGATGGTGAAATTTCATTACACCATACTTTATGTATGTTGTCAGGAGGGGCCAGTTTTTTGGGGGGAAAAAAGTCTTTCTGAGAAAGGTGAAAGGTCAGAGAAAGACAAGATGGATTGGCACAGTGACTGTAACAACGGACTTGGCTGTATTAGCGATGGTGAGGAGAGTGCAGGATGGGGCGAGGTTCAGATCTGTTGTTCATGGAGTTGTTGTGAGTCGTAACTGACTTGGTGACCCTTAACAGTAATATTTATAAATGCTCAGACTGAGATTCAAGAACATTATAAGACTAATCAACTGACACATGATTAAAAGTGGCTGAACACTATCTCTGCTCCTAGTGACTCTAATTTGTTAGTACGTACCTAAAGGAACATGGTTCGAATCCACTAGCCGCTCCATGGGAGAATGATGGACAATCATGCAATTTGCAACTTCTGAAAAACTGCTGGAGGATTAACAATGAGTTAGTTCTGACTCTACTGCGTGCAAACAGTAACAACTTCAAAGTTTGGTAAAAATTCAAAGCATAATAAAAATGTAAAGAAAAGTACCAAAAGCACCAGATTCTAGTTCTCACAGGACACAGTAGCTCAATGTTTAGGCAAATTAATTTCATGTTTCTGTTGGTGTGTGATCTATATACCTTGCATAGGTTGAACAATGTTTTCCTTTTATAGCCCTCATATCTTGTATGAAAACACCACCGAAGCTCCCTAAGAACTCATGAGTCATTTATTAAACCAATAATTTTGTCTGATATGTTTAGATATAGATTGAGAAAATCATTTATTGTAATTGCAAGCTGCTTTTGAGTCAGTTGTGATTCTTAGCAACCCTTATCAACCTCTAAGCAACAATGGAATGAAAAACTATCTGATCTTATACCATTCTCATAATCACTGATAAGCTTAAGGCCAAAATATAAGGTTTCATTAAGGGTTCAATTAAAGACACAGACACTATTCTAGACTTTTCATGTAGGTGGGTGTTTAATTCAAACTTTGGGATTTAAAAATTCATTGGAAGGTTTAGCTGAGAAGGTTCTATGAAGACTTTCTTAGATAATTCCAATAGCTTTGCAGTAGGTCAAGCACTACAGCCTTAAACATGGATTGAAGCCCAACATCAAGGAAACAAAGATTCTCACTACTGGGCTAATTGGCGGCATTATGCTAGATGGTGAAGAGACTGAGATTGTTAACAGCTTTAGTTTGCTTGACTTCTCAGTCACCACTCTTGTTACTAGCAGTCAGGAAATCAAAAGACAAATTGCATTGGGAAAGTTGGCTGTCAGGGACCTACCCAGAGTACTGAAGAGCAACAATGTCAGTCTGTAGACTAAGGTGTTCCTGATCAGGCCATGGTTTTTGCAATTACTTGCTATACATCAGAGAGTTGGACAATGACTAGGGATGATAGAAGAATTGATGTCTTTGAGCTGTGGTGCTGGAGAAGAGTATTAAATATACCATGGACTCCCAGGAGAACAAAAAGATTCATCCTAGAGAGGGTGAAACCAGGCCTTTCCTTGGAGGCAAGGATTCTGAGGCTTCATCTGACATACTTTGGGCATGTTACAAGGAGGAATCAGCCCTTGGAGGGGGACATCATGCTTGGGAGCATGGACGGACAGCACAAGAGAGGAAGACTCTCAATGAGATGGATTGATCTGTGATTAGGGTAATGATTGTAAGTGTGTCAGAGACAGTAAAGTTGTAACAGGAGAGAGCAAGATTCAGGGCTATTGTACATTGGGTCGCTATGGCTCATAAGTGATTCAACGGCACATAACAACAACAGCAACATGCAGAAATAGTCACTTATTAGAAGAAATATCTCTTGACCAT
Source organism: Elephantulus edwardii (assembly GCF_000299155.1). Classification (NCBI taxonomy): domain Eukaryota; kingdom Metazoa; phylum Chordata; class Mammalia; order Macroscelidea; family Macroscelididae; genus Elephantulus; species Elephantulus edwardii. Next base: position 37,625,718 of record NW_006399758.1, on the reverse strand, counting down.
TAGAATTATTCAAGAAGCAACAGCTGTAGCCATTGCATCCTTAACTGCCTAGGAAATATGGAGGATGGACAACCAAAATTGTGATTGATCAGGAAGGAGCTGCTATTGCTATTTCTTTTGGAACCTTGGTAAGCTGGACAATGGGTAATGAAAAACTTGAGCAGAGGAATCTCACATTCCCTTGACTGCATTAGCCAACATCAATAGCCAGAATTCACTGGAAGATAGTTTCCAACTCAATTTAATAGATTTACATGGTTCTAAATTTCCATATAGATCTGAGCTGCAAGGAGACCGGGGTGGGGGTTGCGGGGGAGTTGGGATTTTTTTCTCTCTATCCTATCAGCTGGATGGATGCCGTCTTAGAGCTCATATAGCCCTGGTGTGTTCACTTGCCGTACAGAGGTAACTTGTGGTTGCTGTGAAGCTGAACACTGTGACAATGACATGTCAAATGCAATAATGGTTACCCATGGTGGACAGTGTTTGGTGGTGCTCCCCAATTAAAACAAGCTTGGAAGCAGGAGTGCCATCCACTTCTGTAAATAGCTTGCCTCCAGAAACCCTATGAACCTTGAGAAAGGATGAAAGTCACGCAAGTGTCAAGGACTTTCATTCATAGGGTCGCTATGAGTCAACTACAACTCGATGACACTTAACAACAACAAATATCCTATCAATTAGAAGAAGTATAGAACAGAGGTTGAGTTACCATTCCAGAGTACCTAGCAATGCTACTTACTTTTTCTCTAAATGTAATTTTTATTACTGCCTGAGTCTTCTAACTTGGTAGATCATAGGGTGTTACCTTACCTTGAAATGGTTACCTGACCTTCTAGTCACTTTGCTATTCCTGATGTTCTGCAGGCTCTGCTGACTCAGTGGAACCTCTCCTTTAGCTACAGCTCCTGCTTTTTATCAATACACAAAGCAATTTGTGTCTGATAGCAGTTTTATGGTCTACTGACTGCCCTGAAATATAGTGCTTTACCAACCATGAACTTTGACATGTTTATAACAGGGATTTAATCGGGAAAAGTGCAAGAGGGATCCTTCCAAATATAATTTATAATCAGACAAACTCTTTTGTAGGTGTTGAACAGAATGTGAAATTAATATTTGGGCCTTGGATTATTGAGAGCAATTTTGTTCTCCTTGAAAAGACACAGTGACGTGAGTAGGTGAACTGAAGGTTGAAATTCCAATTTCTTTGAAGGGATATCAAGGCTGATTAATTTGCGTTAGAACTAAAAGCAGCAGGAAAATAGTATAATTAGCATATGTGAAATTCCATTTTTAATACAAAGCAAACTCTTGAATGAACCCTACAAAAGACCTTTGAATAAATATTCTGTTATAGGTGACAATGTCAGTAGTCTTAATTATTATATTTGAAGATTTCTAATTCTGTGAGTTTGGGGGCATCTCTTAAATTTCCAACATATACTTTACTGATTGTTGACCTCTTTTCCCCCTTAAGATTTTCCATCATATATTTTTAATGCCACAAGTGTTTATTTTTTCCTCCAAGTTCACAAAACCAAATAGCAATTTCAAATGGTACTCTTAGTTTGAAGTATTTATATACTTTTAATTAGTGTACAAATAGTCCCTTCCTTTCACATAACTTTTATGCAAACTATAATCTAAGACAAAAAGGAATATTTTACTTTTCAAACAACTGTTCTGTCCTATAAGTACTTAAGAAAATTCAAATTTCAGAAGGGTACTAGAGGGGGATGAAACAGTGCCTTAAGAATTCTTTGGTGGTAAAAGATGGATTTCCCCCCCCCTCAATATTTTGCACTCAGAAATTTGAAGTGCACTTCAGCTTTTATTTTAATTTTTTCTTTTGAATCATTCATCAAAAAGATTGTCAAAATAACTTTCTATGGGAATTTAACAGCTAATTATCGAAAATGTGCAAAACACTTAAGCGAAAAAAAAATAACCATATGACACAATTGATTTCTACATTGCTGAGCAAATCTCCATACTAACACTAATACAATTGTAGTGTATTTATGTGGGTGTGTGTTAAGATAGTATATGTTCAGATGGATACACCTATTCTTTCTATTGGACTTGCAAATCTTGGTCCATTCAGTTTTGTGTATGTGTGTTGTGTGTGTACTGGCTTGTGGGTGTTGGTGGGTTGTTTCTGAATCTGTGTTGGTCTATCACATGTCACAGAACATAAGCAGAAATAAAAGAAGATGTATTAGGGTGTAGAATTTTGTACTCCCATGTCTCTTTCAAAGATCACACAAGTGAGTGTGTTTGCACTGGCTGAAGTTTTATTCTTTTCTTTTTGGGCTGTATTATTGCTTCAGAAACAGATTTTATTACAAATATTGATTGCCAGGGTCCTGCTTAGATACTTGCTGCTCACCGTCATCAAGCTGGAACTTAATATCACTTGTGTCTTTGCTGCTTCATAAACCTGAGACTAGGGATCACAGTGTTCAACTGGGATTCAGAAGACAATACTGGTGACAACCTCAGCACAAAGGACAAAACTAGAGATGTCTTCAGTAGGTGAAAAGTCTCTCAAGCAGGTACAGAGGGACAAGAGCAAGCTGGCCTGACTTGTATGGTGCTTAAGGTTAGATAGGGCTGGGGTGAATGTATATAGGCTGGACCTTTCATAATTTACTTACTTACATAACTTACTTTGGTACCAAAGGAGGGAGCACTTACTTTTCATATCAGTGTCCCAGAAGTAGGTAGGGCAGAAGGGGGACGAGAAATGGTAGAATTTGAAATCTGTCAGGAGGAAGACATCACTTTAACACAATGTTATCCAGAAACCATGTGAAGAAGAGGCTCCTGGAAGATACTTAGAAGGGATGGTAGAGATTGCCTCATTATATCATGTCATCAATGGCATGGGGGAATTATTCTGTATTAATGAGATGATCCTTCATTAAGAAACAGTTGTTAAGACATCAAAAGAGAGACCAGACAACAACTTTAAATAGACATATGAGAAAAGAACAGCAGTAACTGACAAAATTAGCAAGTCACAGAAAATCCTCAGTCAAATTTGTGCAAAAGATTTTCCCACAGTAAAAAAGAAAAAACAAAAAAGATACTTGAAAATGATATAGGTGATTCCTATCTCTGCAAAATCAACCCAATCTAATATACTACCAGTGAGTCCATTCTGACTCAAAAGTGTAGCGTTCATTCTTAGTAATACTTGTAGGGGAATTTTTGTTTTTCGGTGATTTGAGTTGAGTATGGCACACAGCAACTCTATTAACAATAGAGTCTTATCCTACACCATTCTTATGATCTCTAAAATGCTTGAATCCTTTCTCAGGTACTGTACCAATTCATCTAATTGAGGATCACCCTATTCTTCTCTGGCCTTCTATCTCTCCTAGCATAATATCTTTTCCTGAGAACTGGCCCCTCCTGAAAATATACCTGACGTATGTAAAATGATGTTTCATCATCTTCGACTATAAGAAACAAGCTGTTGAATTAGAGCTGCCTTGTAGGGGTTCCAAGGCTCTAAATCTTTTTGGAAGCAGCCATCACAACTTTCTCCTGTTGATGGCTGATAAGTTTGATTAGTCAACATTTTCTTTACCAGTTGAGTACATAACCAATGTGCCACCAAAATTATCTTAAAATATAAATCATATTTCTTAAATAAAATGTATCTATTTCTTTGCTCTTACACATGTGGTAGCTTAAAATTTCAGCCGCATTACAAGAAGCTTAAACAAATGATGTCTATGTTAACTAATTACTCTTAGCTAGAGATGGCTTCCAGTGGCAAATCAGAACTTTCTGTGGGAAATAGTGTGATTCAGCAGGAGATGGTAGAAAACACTAGAAGCTGATAGTATGTAGAGATTTACTATTTTGATAATTATTATGAAAGATTTCTTAAAATATTTACTTATATAAGGAATGATAAGATGCTTGGTAATGTGTCCAGCACTGTGCTAGATTTTAGGAATTAAAAAAATAATTTTTTAATTTTTTCTTTTAATGATGTCATAGTCTATCGATATGATTATTAGGATTAATAGATTCTTAGTATTTAAGAAATACAAATAGTTTGTACACTAAGAAGTTGTACAAACAGCAATTTCCAAGCTTTAGCATTATTTTCTTAAAGAATTTCTGTAAAATAAAAGCTACACACTTACTTGCCAGCAAAGATAAATTCTAGTTCAGTCTTGAATGTTGTCCATAAAATACTGATGACAACTGACAGTACCATCCAGCATCTTTAACATAACACTGATTTCCATTTGAAACATAGAAAACAGTGACTTGCAACTTGTTGAAGTCAGGCACCTCTGAGAGATGCTTTATTGTGTATTCCACAGCACATCTTTCTAGGTAATGAGGTGTGAGAGTGACTGATAAGTGCACAGAATGTGGAAGAGAATAAAATAATAAAACAAGCAGGTTCGCCAGTAGTCATCATTGCATATAGTAAATAAGCAAAGATCTTTTACAAAAAATGTTGACTATGGAGAGCTGTAAATCCTTTAGGTGTTGTGTGTGTTTTTTTTAATCTTTTCACTGACAGTTTAGAAAATGAATTTTAATTCTCTAGATTATTCTGTTGTAATCAGTGAAGAGATTGTAATGGGTTTCAGAGAGAGAGTATAGATTCATAAAATGTACAGTGTCGTATGTGACTGCTTATTTCATAGGTGAGCCTGAAAAATATTTCAATAGAATTCCCTTTTTAACTGGTGATGGGCCCAGTTATATTTCAGGCTTTTAGGGGGAGACGTGAGGTGTTGAGGAGGAGAGGTGGAATTGTCTTTTCACTGAAGGCTGATTTATTTATTCTCAGGTTAAAACATGTGCTGTTGAGTTGGTTCCAATTCATGGTCACTCTATGTGCTTCAGAGCAGAATTGTGTTTCATGGGGCTTTCAACTACTGATTTTTTAGACATAAATTATCAAATCTTTCTCCCAGGTGCCTCTGGTGACTTAAAACTACATCCCTTGAGCATGGCAAATGTTTGTACTACCAAGGAACTCCTGGGTTACTTAAAGACAAATGAAGGCACTTTCTTGAAAAAGCTTTGAATTGCAAAAAAATGCATTTCAATTTCAAATATGATCTTATGGGAGATATTATGTTGATTTATACAAAAATGACTTTATATTTATTAATAGTACGAATCTGTAGGTATTATATAGAACTGCACAATTTTTATCACTCTAAGAATTTCATTCACATTTTTTAAAAAAATTAAAAGTTTGAAAATATTTATTATTATCATTATTACCCAAAACTGTTTATTCTCTTACATATAACAAGAAAATAAACATTTTAAAACTGGACATTTTATACAGACTCTTATTAGAGAATATTTTTCTGTAGGTGATGGGGTTTTGTTTTGCTCTATTTTCTCATTGGGTTCCCAGTAATCTACATTTGCCATTGGGCTATTTAAGGTTAGTTATAATTTTATGGACTTGAAAAATCACAGGTAACCTTTGTCTGATCTTTTTTAAAAAGTTAATTGTTAGTTCTTAGGAGCTCTGTGTGGGTCTGGGCCATTTTAAGGATGAATGTTAATACGCAGACACTGAACACATGAACCCAAAAGGAATGACATGGCTTATTGCTATTATCATGATTCATAGCCAATGTTCTAATAGTTGAGAAACAGTTTGTTTTACTTATTTAATTGAACTTCTTGAGAAATATGGTATTTTTCCAAAGTGATAGAATAATAATCAGCAGCAAGAAAACAGGGTGTTGAGGGTTACTTAATGGTTTAGCAATGCATTGCATCATTTTAACTAGTTGGGCGCCTTAAGTCCTCCAGCGATATACTCTGTCCTTAGCATTGCCTTATGCTTGTGATATCATATGGAGCCATTGGTGCTGTTAAGGCTTCCTCACTCATGCTTGTAAAATTGTGGGCCAGCCTGACCTGGATTTGTGTTTTATTTACTGTCTTCTGATGGTAGACAAGGGATAAACATATGATCTAGCTCTGCTCCAAGAGAATATAGAATGATTCTGTATAGTGTAAAAGAAAATAAAAGGTCTCTCTTTCAGCAAGTTGACATAGAGTAGCTTTGCTTCATGGAGACTCGATTTGAAACTTCCTTGTAAAAATATTTAGTGATTTCTGGAGTGAAAAGAAACCCTTATTTTAACGGTATGCCTTTGGGATGGTGAAGTGTCACCTCTCATGCTTTGGACGTATTACCAGGAGAGGCTATTCCTTGGAAACTAGCCTGCTTGGAAAGGTGGAGCGGCAACTGGAGAGGAAGACTCCCAACAAGGTGGATTGACACAGTAACTGCAGCAATGAGCTCAAGTGTATCAGCGACGATGAGGATGATGCGGGATAAGGCAAGGTTCAGATCTGTTGTTCTACTGCTACGAGTTTTACTTGGTTCGATGGCACCCAACACCACCAGTAGTACCTTTCTGCACAATTTCAAAATCAGGAACAATCACATAATATTTTGTTTCAAAAAATATAAAATTTATGCCTCCACTTAGACTTGACTTTCCACATTTAGATTTAGCTGATTTCAAGGTCTGTTTTGAGTGACACACTTGCATATGTTTTTCACATTGGGTTTGTCCCCCCACCCTCATTTCTTCCTTGGCTCCTTTGCAAACTGAACAGCTGCAAACTCGCAAGCTGAGCCTTGTTTGTCTAAACTTGCCAAAGGGGTGTGAGAGCAATGTCAGCTTCATTAGTCTAATGTTGGTTAGAAATCATTTTAGGGAACTTGATATCTCATGTTACCATAGTGGCACTTAGCTCATATCCACAACATCCCTGTGACTATAGTTCTCAGGACACTTTAGACCACATTTCCTCTCCGCCTCTCCCTGTCATTCCCTTCTCATGAGTTTTTTGAGGGCTAGGCATGGTTTCAAGTGGAAGTTTGGCAAAACCTGATGAATCTTATAAGGCGGAATGGTGGTCTCTAGGGTGATCAGTTTACAGTTTCAAACTCCTCTAAGTTGAAAGCTAAAGCAAATTCTATCAACTAACGGGGCAGGATTACTTCATATTTTCCAGGTCACTCCTTGAGCATCAGCAAAATGCAATCCATCAAGAGAAATGATTACGTTTCTCAAAATGTTATCTTTATCAAAGAAATAGAGAAAAATAAAAGGTGAAGTAGACTTTGTAGTATAAGTAATTAAGGAACTAAAAATGTTGATGGAATGTTAAATATGAAGTTGTGGTGGTGTATCTTTGAGTTGTAACTGAGCCATGGCTGTCTCTCCAGAGGTTTTTTGCAGACATTGAATTGCATGGGAGGAGATTGCCTATCTTTCTCTTTCGGAGCACCTGGTGGATCTGAACCTTTGTGTTGGCAGTGCAGTTACTTACTACTAAGCCACCAGAGCTCCCTTGATATATTGAGGTAGATAGTGCTACTGTTTGCAAACAATTGTTCAATAGTATTCAGCACTCACATGCATTTCACCCTTCAATGCTGAGCTTAAATGAACTCTGTTATATGAAGGGTTCCATCATATAACAATTAATTACACCTTTATCTGTATTTAGAGAATCCCTGCAATCCTGTACTATTGAAAATGTCACTGTGAAATCTCTCTTTTTGTTAGTTTGCTGATTCATAGATTTATTCACCTGAACCTTGCGATTCTGGTCTCTGGAACTAGTCTGTGTGGGTTCTTATTCTGACTCTGCTACTTTTTACTAATGTAACTTTGTGCAACTTACTTAATGTGCTCTGTCTCTGAGCTTTCTATTCTTCACAATGGGTAAGACAATAGCCCTTACCTAATAGTGTATTTGAGGAAATGCCTAGTGCCATCAAAAGATTCAGACTCATAGTGACCTATTAAGGCATCATAGGGAGCTCTGGTGGCCTAGTGGTAAGAAGTGGTGCTGCCATTTTAAAGGCATGCAGTTCAAATCCACCAACAGCGCTTCAGGAAAAAGATGGACAATCTCTTCCTGTGGGATTAATTACCTCCTAAAACCTGCTGGAGGGTCAGTTCCAACTCGATGGTTCATAACAACAACAACAACAACAAAACAACAACAACAACAGCAACAGTGACCCTATTTTTCAAGGTCTCCAAGGCTGTGAATCTTAACAGAAGCAGATTGCCTTATCCTTCCTTCTCCTGTAGTGAATTCAAGTCACTGGCTTTTCAGTTAGCTCACGTCTGGTGCTGTCATAGTTGCTAGTTGTTATTGGGTCAACTAAGAGTCATGATGACCTTGCATATAACAGACTGAAATGTTCCTTGATCCTCTGCTATCTTTATGCTTGTTCATGTGTTTGAGTCCATCGTTATGATTACTGTGCCTGGTACCATGTATGCATTATTTAACAAATACATGCAGACTATTTATGTTTGCCAAGGTTTAAGTCCACAAGAATGGGTGGGGAGAGATATTTTCTCAAGCAGTATGTATATGAGTGAACAAAATTTTAAACCATTTAAAAAACAGTAAAATAGGAGCTCTGGTGGTTTAGTGGCAAGAAGTTGCTCTGCAATACCAAAGGTGCGCGGTTCGTATTCACCAGATGCTTTGTTGAAGAAGGATGGACAATCTCCTCCTGTGCCAATCGGGTCTGACTTGATGGCACACAATAAGAAGAAAATATATTTTTAAAAAGCCATGAAGATTGTTTTTCATTTAGTCTACATGTACTTATTGAAGACCATCTTTATGCCTGGCACTGTAAGATGAACAAACAATAGGCAATACAAACAAATATCTTCATTGATCTCATGTTTTGACTGTAAAGAATGTAATGGAGTCTGCAGAGAGTGTTTTGGAAAGACACAGATAGTTCTTGAAGCTCAACTTGAATAGAACTAAAGATGGAAAAGATTCCTGGAAGGAATAACAGGAATAATTTTAAAATACAGGTCATCTTAGTAGTCTACCTCCCTATAGAGTCTCCATTGACATTTCATGTTAGAATATTACTCCATTTCATCCCATTAATATATATTCTTATGTCCTCTAAGTCAGGGACTTTGTTAGTTGCTATGAACACAAGGATGAAGAAAAAACCATTCCTGCCCTTGATAACTTTACACCTTACTGGGGAAGTTAGGCTGTGCATATAGTGAGCTGTGAGTCAATGAGAATAGTCTGACAGCGTAAAGGAACAGGTTGCCAAAAAAATATGGGAGCTTTGTAATTGGAGGTGGATGAATTAAGGTCTTCAAAAACACATCTGAAAAGGGTCATAAATTTAGATCTCAGTAACGGTGACTCTCATCTTAATTTTCTTATTCTTCATTGGCTTTCCCTCCCCCCCCCCATTCTGGCAGAACCTGCAAATTCTTTAAGTATGTCTGGCAGTCAGAAGATTTATTATAAGAGAATGTTACTGCGTTGTTTTAGGCACTGTTTCAGTTAAAGCAGCTTGCTCACGGGAAGACACTTTGCAGAAACGTAATAAACACATGTTTCCATTAGAAAACACTCAGGTCTCAAGAGCAATGACTACTTTGAGCAATCATTAGAAGTCTGAATAATCATCCAAATGCTTGTCTACTTCCTAATTACTTAGCCTTTTGATTTCTGAAACTAATAATTCATCACATGTTACAAAACACTGTGTTAAGTTCTAAAGATTCAAATGTCATGACAATGGATTAACTTCATGGAAAGCCAACAATAATAACATCACAAAACACAAGATTTTTTTTTTATATCTAATTAATATAAACCATAGATTATAAAGCCCATTCTAGTAAAAAAAGAATATCATCAAAATCATGTTTGTGGGAAACTAATTACTTTGTAGAAGCTTAAATTTTTTCCATTTATATGGAGAAGGCAAGTTGGGGGAAAAAAGGTAATTAGAATCAAAGACTATAAAAAAAATGGGTAGTGACAAATCAATGATTAAAACCTCACTAGGAGATAAGCATATATGATGTAACATTCTATTAATGCTATGGTACCTGAACCCTTCAACACATGCACCTAGCAAGTTAACATTGGTGGCATATGTGTGCCATTTCAAATTTATAAAATACTACTCTAAATATTCTCTGGTGGCCTAGTGGCAAGAAGCTGTGCTGCAACCCAAAGGCACGTGGTTCGAGGCCACCAGCCACTCCATGGGAGAAGTATGGACAATCTGCTCCTGTGCGATTAACTACCTCTGAAAACCCACCTCAGGATCTGCTATGGGTCAGTTCTGACTTGACGGTAAACAAGAACAACAACAAAACAAGTATATTTGGGTGTTCCCCCCCTTTTAATACTTCTGTTGTCGCTTACAGGCATATTATTTTATCAAATCTTTTTGAACCACTTTCTAATCACCTTGGCCGCTTTGACATCTATGCTCATATTTTAAAAGGTTTTGTCTTTTACATGGTTTATACAAAGCAGAGAACATCATTTCTGTTTTTCTACATGCAGCTCCTGGAGGGGTCTATCCAACTAAAGTGCTGGATGGAGTGCATTTTGACAGCATCCTGAGCAACTCTGGTCTCAGAGAGGATATAGGTTGTCTGTATATGACAAGCAAAAAAACAAGCAAAACCTTGGAATGATGTAAGTGGGTTCTTTTGAGGAAATATTGTCAAAGTTTGAGGAAAAAAGGATGAATGTAGAGAAAAATTTTTGACTGTCTGCCAGTGAATAAGGCATCTATAACACTTTCTTTGCAGAACCTCTTTTCTATGTGCATGCCTCTTTGGAACCAACTAGGCAGAAGGGCAGGATAATATAGACCAGAACACTCAAAATCATTTACAAGTGTCTGGCAGAAATGAGTCTTGTTATAAGAGAAAAGCATGGGAAAATCTTTTAGAAAGGAAGATATTTGTGTTTGCTTTGTGTTGTTAAGCTCAGTAGAACCCTATGAACCTGTCTCCACCTACACCTTCCTCAGCATCTCTGACATACTCAAGGCCTTTGTTAGAGTCCCTGTGTCAATCTGTTTTGTTGAAGATCTTCTTCTCTTTCATTGACCCTCCAACTTTTCCAGAAATGATATCGTTTTCAAAAGACTGTTCCTCCTGACAGCATGCCCAGAGTCTGTGAGATAAAGTTACACCATTCTTTCCTCTAAGGAGCACCCTGGTTACACTTCCACCAAAAGGCTGGTTTGTTCATTTGGAAGTCCACGAATATTCCATACCCTTCTCCAAAACTACGATTCCATTACAACAATGCTTCGGTCAGCCTTGTTCATTATAAGAAGACTTAGTTTAAAGCTCAAGGTGTTCCTGATCTCAACCACGATATTTTCAGTTGCTTTCTATGTATCTGGAAGTGACCAGTAAATATGTAGAAATTAAGTCAGTAATTCTTTTAATAGAAAAAAAGGAAATTAGTTCAAGTAGTGAAGCGGTATTTAAAGTATGGATTATTTCCATGCAGTGACTTAAAAAGTTGACTGTCAGTTGAAAGTTTGAAAATTTGAGCCACCCTCTTTCTCCATGGAAGAAAAAAAAATGTTAATCAGTTTCCATTAGAACTGCTGGAGATGCACAACCTAGAGCCACAGCACAGTCCACTCTGCATTGTCCTGCCAGAGCCCCTTCAAGATCACAGCCTTGGAAACCCTCGGGAGGAGTTCCACTTTGCTCGACAGAATAGCTGTCAGTCAGCACCATTTCAATAGACGTGAGAAAGTATAAGATTCTTAGTAACAGGCCAATTTTGTGGCCTTCAAACAAAAAAAGATAAAATCAGACATTAAATACTGAAAGTAAGAAATGCATAGCGTGATACTAAAACCTGTGATATTTGAGTATCTGTACTTGGGATGCAAATCTGTATTTGGTATGCAGATTTGAGATAAAGGTGATGATAATGATGGTGCACCTGCTTTATAGTGGGAGAAAGGAAGAGGAGTCTAAGTATCACGTAACCTGGGAAGGGATATATTTGTAGTACAAGTCTGAGTGTGTTCTGCAAATTCAACACTTTTTGATCATCTTAAATTTTAGATTAGATGATTCAGATTTGTGATTGTTTGAATGTATTACTTTTGTTGTTGTGGAGTTCAGTAAACAACAACTCACAAGTTGGTATATGTTTGTTGTTATGATGTTAAATTTTAATAGACTTCAAATACTGTTGACTAGAAAGTGCAATATAAATATAAACTATTGTGTGGATTTTGGCTGAAATCACTAACAGAGATACAAAACATTAGTCAAAGATTCTAGGTAGAGATGGATGACAGTGAAAATAAACTAGTTATATTCTCTTTCTCCTGGAGGTCTTGAGCAGGAAGAGGTTGCATTTTTTTGTTTGTTCATTTGTTTGTTATGATTATAGATGCAGTTGTTAGGGGCTGTCAAGTTGACTGTAAAGTGGCTCTATAAAACAAGAGATCCAAATCTTGCTCTCCCTCATGCCATCCTCGAGATGGGTTGGCATGGTGGTTATATGCTCAGCATACATATTAAATATTGTTTTTGTTAGTCACCATGAAATCAACTACAACTCATGGCGACCATACGAACACCACTTGGAACCTTCCCTGACTTCTGTCATTCTCATTATCTCTGCTTGAGCCCCTTGTTAGAGCCGTTGTGCCAATCTATCTTGTTGAACATCCTTCCTTCTTCCTCTGACCCTTAGGATTATATCCATATACTAATACTAATACTAATACTAATACTAATACTAATACTAATACTAATACTAATACTGATACTAATACTAATATCATACTAAAAGACATAATAATCACATACTAATTTGAGCTTTATTTATTTATGTAATATTTTCTTTTCTGAGAATTAGTGCTGCTTGTTGTTTTGTTCTGTCAAATTGCCTGTGACTCACAGCGACCCTATGTCCAATAACTCTGAACTGTTTCTATCCTGAGCCAATCTTATTATCTCTGACACACCTACCCCCATTTCCCCAGTGATGGAATCAATCCATTTCATAGAGGGTCTTCCTCTCTTGCGCTGTTCCTCTACCCCCCCAATCATAATGTCCCTCTCTAAGGACTGGTCCCTCCTTGCAACATGCCCAAAGTATGTCAGATGGAGCTTCAACTTTAGTGTACATTACTTTAAATTAAACACTGTGGAGAAAGATTTTTTCCACGCTAACTTGAAACATGACTTAAATGTTTGGAATAAGATTTTAAAATGTTGGAACATGATTTTTTCCGCTAGAATAGTTTACATTTTCATGTGTGGTGGTCTTTATACTTAATAGGACTTTATTTCAATGCTGTGACTCCTCATAATTTTTACTGACAATCTTCCAGAAAGGGCACTCAAAAGAGATGTCATGAAATAACTAACATACAACTGTCATATATTTAATGTCCTGATTTGTACTAGAATTCTATTTATACTATTGTGTTTCCTCTAACCTTTTAAGATTCACTATCCTCTCGAGTGTTGCATATAGGATATCTGAGAATAATAAGATAGATCAAATAAAAACAATGATATTGTTTATAAATTAACATGTATATGTTTTTCTGTATAGCCATGATTTCAGTTCAACCAAATCAAAGTCAAAACTCAGAGAAATGTCAAATGAAAGAGTAAAAGTATGTGACAAGGCTTTCTGTGATTTGACACTTTGAAAGAAGACATATTACTGTTGAAAGTAAATGGCTTCTAAAGATGTTGCTTAGAAGTTAACCTTTTTGTTTGTGAAGATGTTGTTCAGTGTTGGAGTACCTTTCTTTGCAGAGACTAACGTGCTGTATGCAGCCACCCTTTATCTGGTCGCTATGATGCTGAATAGATTCTAGCAGAGCTTCCAGACTAAGAAAGACTGGAAAGAAAGGCAGAGTGATCTACCTACCAAAACCAGTGAGTGGAAAACACTGAACTAATCCCAAACAGAATCTGACAGCATTTCATTCCCTTGTGCAGGAGGTTGCCCTGAGGAGGGGCTTACTTAACACCTGCCAACAACATTTCATTTAGCTCTTCCAAATTAAACAGATGCCAAATTATAGGTTCAGTCTGGACCCTTTTCCCTTGCAATTCCACATGATTCTGAACAGCAATCACTACCAAGCTAATGGCTGAATTAACAATTTATAGTGCACTTAATTGAAAATGAAAATAAATAAATCCTTAAAGCATGTATTAAGCAATTTTATGAACCACTTATTTAAAAAGTTTAGTTAAATGTTCCTTTTAAATGTTGGTACAATATTCACATCTGAGAATTTACCAAATCGCTTAAAAGCCTATAAATGAATGTCTTACTAGGAGTCAAAACAGAGAAGCATATTTCAGAAATGTTTTTTGTCATATTGATTGTAATTGTGAGCTCCAAGATGAAAAGCTAATTATGCTCAGAAATACTCTTACTGCTGTAATGAGAAATGGACTCAAAGCTATTTAAAATAATTCTATTGTGTTGACATTTTAAGAGTGATTTTTTTTCATAAACTGGTTCTTATTGCTGTGCACATTCTTATGTTCCAACAGAGAATTAAGCGTTACAGCTAAGAACAATTTTTTCACCCTGAAAAAGAATTTGACTTGGCTAAGTAAATTAAAATAACAAAAATAATCTCTGTAATTGTGAGAATTATACAACATTATTGAATAAAAAGTCAATCCGACCACTGCACATTAAAAATCTGAAAACAATTAGAAAGTTCAGTAAAAGCTACAAATAGGAAAGATTTATAGAAATTATAAATGAGATACTTAAAATCCAGTTGTAACAGAAATTTTATGTACAAACATTATTTAAAAAGAATACTTATTCCAAATTCCATGCAAGCACACCAGTACTTTTTTTTCTTTCTAAGAATACTCAATAGACAACACACTTAGCTTACTAATTTTGAAAACTCTTTTCTTTTAAATACTGCAAACAAATTTTGCTTATCTTTGCACTGTCTTCTTTCCCTGTCATGGGAGGCATTCAGATCACATTTCATCAGTAATGAACAAAATAAAAATTCTGTTGATTTTTAGAAGACAATACTTTGTTGTTGTGTACCCTTGAGTCCAGGACAACACATAGTGGTCCTATGAACAACAGAGCTAAACTTTGTACTGTCCTGTAGCATCATCTTCATCTCTGACGTATTTGGGCATTGTGTCCATCCAAATGGTTGAAGGTCTTTCTCTCTTTTACTGACCCTTTACTTTTCCAAGCATGATGTCCCTCTCTAAGGAATAGGCCCTCCTAGTAATATGTCCAAGCTAGAAGAGATGAAGCTTCACCACTCTTGCCTCCAAAGCCACTCTGCCTGCACTTTCTTCAAGACATAGCTGTTTGGTTTTTTTTTTTGGAGATATTCAGTACTGTTCTTCAACAACAAAACTCAAAGATATTGATTTTTCTTCTGTAATCCTATTGTCCAGCTCTCTGATGCATAGCAAGTGACTGGAAAGGATAGGGCCTGAGTCAGGTGTATCTTAGTCTTTAAACTGATATCCCTGCTCCTCAGTACTTTGGAGAGGTCTTTGACAACAGACTTTCCCATTGCAAATGTCTTTGCAAAGTATCTTTGATTTCTTTTTTTAAATTTTATTTTATTATTTTCTCTGTGTGTGTACCGTCAAATTGGATCTGACTGGTACAGGAGGAAATGGCCCCTCCTTCTCCGGCAGAGCATCTGGTGGATTCGAACCACATATCTCTGGGATTGCAGTCTTTGATTTCTTGACTGCTGGTGCCAAAGGTGTTGATTGTGGATGCCAGTAAGATGAAAATATTGACATTTTAATCTATCTCTCTATCTATCTATCTATCTATCCATCTATCATCTATCTATCATAACGTTACTTATCGATCCAGTGATGAGGATTTGTGAGATGTTGAAATGTAATCCATATTGAAATATGCAGTCTTTAATCTTCTGCAGCAAATACTTCAAGGTCTCATTTTCAGCAAGCAACATCATGTCATCTGCATATGAAGATTGTTAATGAGTCTTCCTTCTATACTTATGTCACATTCGTCTTCGTAGAGTCCAATTTCTTGAATTATTTGTTCAACATATAGATTGAATAGGTATGGGGAGAAAATACATCTCTGACACGTTCTTTTCATGATTTTAAACTATGCAGTGCTTTCTTGCTCTGTGTGCACAACTTCTTGATGTAGGCATAGGTTTCATTTGTTGTTATTGTTGTGAGGTACCGTTTGATACAACCCATACCAACCCTATGAACAACAGATCTGAATCCTGTTATCCTGTGCTATCCTCACACTCTCTGGAGACTAAGTTGCATTTGATACAGGTCATGGTCTTCACAATCACTTGTTATGCATCAGAGAGTTGGACAATGACCGAGGAGCATAGAAGAATTGATGCCTTTGAGCTGTGGTGCTGGAGAAGAGTATTGAGAGTACCATGGACTACTAGGAAAACAAACAGATTCGTCCTGGAAAGGGTTAAACCGGTGGCTCCTTGGAGGCAAGGATTCTGAGGCTCCGTCTGACATACTTTGGACATGTTGTGAGGAGAGATTGGTCCTTGGAGAAGGACATCACGCTTGGGAGGGTGGAGGGACGGTGCAGGAGGGGAAGGCCCTCTATGAGGTGGATTGATTACGACTGGGATAATCGGGATGGGAGTGTCAGGACACAGGACAGGACAGGACAGAGCAGAGTTTAGGGCTATTATACATAGGGTCGCTATGAGTTGCAAGCAACTCGACAGCACATAATAACAACAACAACATCCCCACACTTCCTGATATACAGAGTTCATTATAGCAGACACCGTGCCAATCCACCTGGTTGAGAATCTTCATTTCTTTTACCTACTATCTGCCTTTACAAGCATCAAGTCTCTCTCCAAGCTTCTACTAGCGACACATCTGAAGTATGTGAGGCAAAGCTTCATCATTCTGCCTCCAAAGAACACTTTGGCTGCACTTTCCCCAAGACATATTTGTTTATTCTTTTGATAACCTGTTAACATCCTTAATAAACCTTGTATTTGTGAGTATGGCTCTGTGAGGTCTGTGTATGTACTGCAACAGAATTTTGACCCAGTAAAGCAGTATGATTGATGTTAGACTTAGTAGAAGCAGATATAGTAGCACGGGAAGGGGGCCTGTCTGATGTCAAGGTAATTGATTTTAAATGCGGATGCTAATGTTGGATATGGTTCTCCAATGTGGAGTTAGTAGAAGTCTGATTGGGTTGTCCCCTGCAGTCTTTGCTCTTTTTATAAGTTCTTAGCAAGAGATTATAAATTACAGAACTTTCCCCCCCCCTACACCTCTTACAGTAACAATATCTGAGAAATTGTTAAAATGAGAGAAAAACATTAGCCTTTCTGGACTGGGATGTAGAGATCTGCCTTTTAATGAGCCCTTGGGAGATGATTTAGTCTAAATACTAAGAACTCCTGCTTTGTACCATCTTGAAGAGTGGAACCGAACCCCAATGTTTATAGTTCTAGAGCCATCTCAGAACCTGTAATAAATGCTGATACTTTGAGTGGGTGCCCAGGAAAGCCTGATTCCTAGAAATCTTGCCTCCATCATTGTGGGTTTTCTGTATCTTTGAGAACTCCATCTGGAGGTATTCTGCTAACTCTAAGGTAACATCTCTCTGGTTGCTTGAATGTACCAGTGGCTCCATGGGAAAGAGACAGACAATCTCCTCCCTTGCAATTACTGCCTCCCCAAACCCTGCCACAGGGTCAGCTCTGAGTCTATTCAGGGTAGATGGCAATGACTTAGTTTTCATACACTGCAACTCGTGAGTGAGAAACAGTCGCACGTGATCTCTGTGGCCTCTTTATCAGGCTGTCATGCTGTAGTCACGATTACTTCTGTGTATGAAAATGGGTTTTGATAGTTGGAGGGCAGGGAGGAACAGTTTTCCCTTCTTCTTTACCACACACAAAATCTTGAAACAAAGTCTTTCATAATTGGTTATTGGGGTAACCAAGTAGTCTTGTGCTCCTGGATGAGTATGTTCTCACAAGCTCCTTGTCCCATCAGACTATTCCCTTCTGGAACATGGTCTCCTTGGGTCAGGAGTTCACCGCTGTTGATTGCTCTTTCTTCACTAATCACGAGACATGGTAGTCCTTTCCAGGATGCTGGACCTTCCTTCCTTCCTTCCTTCCTTCCTTCCTTCCTTCCTTCCTTCCTTCCT
>NW_006399758.1:37592158-37606434 GCF_000299155.1 Elephantulus edwardii | reverse complement strand
GGAGCCTCAGAATCCTTGCCCCCAAGAAGCCACCCAGTTTAACCCTTTCCAGGATGAATCTGTTTGTTTTCCTAGTAGTCCATGGTACTCTCAATACTCTTCTCCAGCACCACAGCTCAAAGGCATCAATTCTCCTTCTATCCTCCTTGGTCGTTGTCCAAAGCTTGTAATAATTCTATCAGTCTTTTTATTTTTATCTTTTCTCTGTATAAGCTCCAGATTTGATGAGAGTAGGGACTATGTTTTCTTTTATACACTATTCTGAGATGCAAAATTAGTAATGGCCTCTTGATAAGTGTTGCCAAAAAAGTGATTGAGATCAGTATAATAAGATCGAAAGAAGCTAGTTGTAAATAACATTTAAAAAATGTCAATGTTTTATTATTGCTGGTAGGTGCAGTTAAGTTGACTCTAACTGATAATGACAATTGTTGTTGTTAAGTGCCTTCGAGTCATAGATGACTCATAGTGACCCTATGACTGAAAGACCTGCACACTTGTATAACTTTCATTTTTCTCTAAGTTCATAGAGTTTCTGGAGGCAAGCTATTTTGGAAGTGGATGCCACTCCTTCTTCCAAGCCTGTTTTAATCATGTGCTTCACCAAACACTGTGCACCATAGGTAATCATTATGGCATTTGACACATCAGTGTCACAGTGTTAAACATCACAGCATACACGAGTACAGCAAGTAGACAGACCAGTGCTATACCACTTAGAAGAATGTTTGATCAAAAACAATTAAAAGCAGGCCTAAGGGCAGATTAAAACCACCCCCCTTTGGCTTGGTAGCATCACTTTCTATCCCTGGAGCTCTCTCGTTGTGGTTGTTGTATAATGACACTATGTGCAGCAAATAGGACAAGACCCTGGCAGATCATATACCATCCTCACAATGTCTGCTATCTTTATATGTTTTTGTTGCAGTCACTATCAACTCAGTTCATCTTGGTAAGAGTCTTCTTCTCTCTTCTGAATTTCTGCTTTTCAAATATGATGTCTTTTTCCAGGAAATAGCTTCTCTTGATAATATGCTCAAAGTATATGAGATAAAGTTTCACTATCCTTGCCACCAACGAGCTTTCTGGAGGCACAACTTGCAGAGTTATTTGGTTTTTTGGCAGTCTATGGTATAGGAGTTCTAGTGGTCTAGTGGTAAGAATCTATGCTGCTATCTTGAAGGCATACAGTTTGAATCTACCAGCTGCTCCATGGGAGAAAGATGAACAATTTCTTCCTGTGCGATTACTGTCTTAATACTTGCTGGTAGGTCAAGCTATGGGTTGGTCCTGGCTCAGTGGCCAGCAACAACAGCTATGGTATATTTAATATTCTTTGTCAGTACCACATTTCAATGGCATTGAGACTTTTTTTAAAATTTAGTTTGTTTATTTTTCATTTCAATGAACATCTACAGAGATTTTGGAATTCCATTCATTCATTGCTGCACCCTTCTCCCCGCACCCCCCCCCGTTTGCTCCTCCCCTTGAAAAGCAAAAGAAAAACTTGAAGTCTATGGGGGAGAGAATAGTCTAAAAGTATTATATTTTAGGGCATTATTTTTATCGTAGGAGTGTGCAATGAGGGTTGCAGAGTGGATTATATTTGAGAACTTTTTTTAGTCTTACTTGTTCAACTTGTATATGAATCAACATGTGTACTGGGAGTGGAAAAGTTTTTAAAAATAGACAGAACATCCACATTCATTTATGTGCTATGGACCTATAGGCAAATTAACTAAGCTTTCTGAACCAAAGTTATTATTATTTTTTAAAAATAAATCTTACGTAATGATTCCATCACTAAATATTCTTTTGAAGATTAATTTAAATGGTTTATCATCACAGATACATATCATACAGTAATTATTGAGTTAGAGTTAAAAGCCCTTCATCAGTTTATAAATCCAATGCAGGGTTTAAAGCTTTGTACAGTGATCCCCACTTTCTAGCACTGGGTAGATTCTGACTCAACAGCATTCCATTTAGTTTCTGACACTGTAAAACTTCACTGGCCAAGACTTGCCATGTTTCACCAGAAGCTGGTAGATATGAACTGACAACCTTTTGGTTTGTAGCTTTGTAAGTTATGTACTAAGAAAACAGGGCTCCTAGACTTGGGTAAGTAGGAAATAAAAGTTCATATCAGAACAATTACTTAAAAAAACCCTTATTGTGATTTTAACAATAGTTTACAGAAAAATTGCTTTTCATTCATTGATTGTTGCACATATTCCTCCCTACCCCCTCAGTTCAATTTTTTAAAAAGAAAATTTTATTTTCATTGTAATTTCATGAGTGCTTACAGAAAAGTTAAATTTTCATTCATTCATTGTGGCATGTTTTACCTCCGCTCCTTCCCTTCCCCCAGTTTAATTTTTTAAAAAGAAAATTTTATTTTCATTGTAATTTCATGAGTGCTTACAGAAAAGTTAAATTTTCATTCATTTATTGTGGCATGTTTTACCTCCTCTCCTTCCCTTCCCCCAGTTTTTTTTATTTTTAAAAAAAAATTCATTTATTGTTGTGTTGTTATCTACCTCCTCCCCCCCTCCTCTTTGGAATGATATACATCTTTTCTTGGGCTGTTGTTGTACATATAGCTTAATTATATATTTCTTTTAGACAGTTTTTTCTTCTGTTCCAATGCAATAGTCAGTATCTATCCACTATTATCCTATTCTCCTCCAAGCCCCCCTTATAAGACCTATTTTATAACAGTGATCCATGCGGTATTTGTCCCTTTGTGACTGAGATATTTCACTCAGCAGATGTGCTCCAAGTTCCCCCATGTTGTGCAATGTTTTATGAGTTTATTGTTTTTAAGAACAATTACTTTTAGAAGTTATTAAACGTTTAACTTAGAGTATAAATTTTATTCAGTCTTCATCTCTGTTCACATCAGCATCTAGAATTATTTTCAGCAAAATATGTGTGTACAGTAACTACAACCAAGAGCTAGAGTATGGCAGAGTCTGTGAGAATGGCACAGGGTAGCGTACAATTCTATCTGTTGTTCATCTCTATGTTGTAACATCTCTATAAATTGTGCTTGACTCATTGGCACTACCTACATATATATGTGTATGTGCGTGTGTATTTTCATATTTTTTTAGGTTTGCATGTACCTAATAAATCTGTTTTGGAGGAACGATACAATCTGGGTGCTTACATGAATCCATAGGGTGAATTTTAATGGTGGGGATTTTTTTTTACTTTGTAAGCAAACATTTATTATTATTATTATTAATTTTGGATTTCCATTCATTCACTGTTGCACTTTTCTCCCTGCCCACGTCTCCCCTCCAATTCGTTCTTCTCTTTGAAAAGTAAAAGAAAAATTCTTTCATTGTTATACAATCTCTCCTCCCAAGTCCACTCCACTAAGCATCCTTCCTTCTGGACACCTGTCATGAAATATGTAATCATATACACCTTTCTTTGAGGGTCTTCTTTTTTACTGGCCCTCCATCTTTCCAAGCATTATGTCCCTTTCCAAGCAATAGCCTCTCCTAACAACATGTCCAAAATACGTGAGATGAAGCTTCATCATCTTTGTCTCTGTGGAGGATGCTGGTTGCAATTTCTTTGTACCATATTGGTTTGTTATTTTGGTAGTCCATTGGATATTCAGTATTTTTCGCCAATACCATAACTCAAAGGTATCAATTCTTTGCTTATTCATTGTCTAGCTTTTAGATGCATAGCAAGTGATTGGAAAGACCATGGCTTAAATAATGGGGACCTTGGTCTTTAAATTGACAATATTGCTCTTCAGGACTTTGGAGAAGCCCCTGATCGCCGACTTTCTCAATGGCATATGTCTCCTGATCTCTTAACTGATGATATCTTAACTGATGACTATGGATCCAAATAAGATGAAATTGTTGACAATGCCATTTATTTCTCCATCTGTTACGATGTTGTCTGTTGGCCCAGTAGTGAAGATTTTAGTTTTCTTGATGTTGAGATGTAATCCATGAGGTCTGTAGTTCTCAATCTACTACAACAAGTACCTCAAGTCCTCTTTGCTTTCAGCCAGCAATTTCAAACCTTTAGGACATTTTAAAAGCATGTAAATTAAAAGGGAAACAGAATTTAACCCCAGAAACTTTCTTTTCAACAAGGATTTGTTTATGTCTTTGTTTTGGGAGGAATTGTGATTTAGGGGTACATATTCACTCACTGTTACCTTTAGGTGGTGTTCACTCTGTTGACTTCCTACTATGACTTGATTTCTTATTAAATATAAAGTAAAGGACTCTACTAAGAGTTACTATATTCAGGACCTTCTGTAGAATAGAGAATAAGTTTAAATATCAAGTAGCTCTGTTTCTGGAGTTGCTGTAAAGGATTGCAACATTAAATATTGTGGACTCTTCGATGAGATGGTCTTTAGATAGAGTGGTCTGTGTCCTAAATAGTTGAGTGAACCCTCAGAGTGTTGTTCCAAGATAGATGATTTAATCTTATAATTTTAGTCTTTGAAAACAAGAAAAGCCTCTTTCTCTTTGATTTTCTATTTCCATTTTTATAAAAGGATAATGATTATCATAAAACTTTATTGAAATTTAAACTGAATGTGGTGATTGAGAAATTACTTTTGTAAATTCATGTTTATTTAGCAGTAAACCTCATTATCAATAATTCTGATTACCTACAGTTAAACCTATATGTTGCACAGTGCTTTCTCAAGAAACTACTTGGGGATTTCTTCTCTCCTTATGTTTTTATTAATATGATTGCTGATGAAAAGACAAACTTTACTCATTAGAATGATAAATCTATTTGAAGTCAGCCTATCGAAATTAATGTGTGAAATAGGTTTATAAAAATCTAATTTCATTGTTTCCAATTTTGCAGCCGCATGCACTTCAGCTCTAAAATGACTGACTTCTGACTATTAATTTAACTTCTGACAGTTTCTTGCATCGAAAAATAATGCATTAAAAGTGCCATCAGAACATTTTTCTTTTGGTTTTAGATTCACTTCATTTACATCTCTGCTATTATGTACAAATGATTGTTGTTTGTTTTAATGTCTTGGTACATAAGTGGAAAAAAATTCATTGAGAATGAATTTTTAAAAACTGAAGAATGCATTTGAATATTAGGTTTATAATCTATATGAAATGAACTGTTACAACATTTATCTTCATGGCTGAGCCATTTGCAAGTTACATTTTTCATTTGTAAAGATAGATACTATAACTCAATAATCCATCATGAATTCTTTAAAAATTTACCCTCTGCAGAAACACATTGCTCATACTTCATGGATATGAGACAATATAAGGATGAGTTATTTTTATATGCTTATTCAAAAGGTGGCTATAGTCTATAAACAGCACTGTTCGAGAAGGTCAAATTGTGATTGATGCCTCACCCAAAATATGAGTCAACCAGTCAGTGATTGAATTTAGGAAATTCTTCTTCTGCTTACTAAGCAGATCAGTATTCATTACTACAAAATCACTTGATAATGGTTGGGATGAAAATAACCAGGGCCTGCAGACACCTTGGGAGGGGGGGGGGCGAGAGAAGGGAAGAAAAAGATTTCAATTCTTTGGTAGCCAAAGGAACATAGCACATTTCAGTGTCACTACTCAGAATGTGTCTCTTAATTGGACATATTTTTGAAAACTCCTCAGATGCCATGATTTGTTTTTTTGAGATTAGAAGCAGTGACAAACCAAGATAATATAGCCTCTTTTATACTACAAAACCAAGTGCGAATGGAAGGGCTGTCTGATCCATGTAACAACTCAAGGCCATGAAGTATTAAAATCTTTTTCAGCTTTCTTGAGGAAGTTAACTTCAGATTTTTAAGTTGCAGATGTTATATTGAAGAGGGCCAATGCATTCACACAATAGAAGGTAAGTTATAGTTCCATTTTATTATTTAATTGAATTATTGATGTTGCCTTCTTGAGCCACTTATTACAGAATCACATTAGGTCTAGAACGATAGATTTCAGGCACTGAATGGAATCTCTGATGAGCCCTGCATTCATATGAAACTTAAGTACTTCTAATCAAGACATGATTATTTCAAAATGGTTTCTGCATTTAGACTTCTATTCTTGTCACTTCTAATTTAAGGGCAGGAAACAAATGTTTCAGCTGCAGGGAGCTTCAAAGCATCTTAACCTTACATCGAGTGCCTCTGAGAGAGAGAGAACCAGGATTAAACCATGATATTTTATTCTATGTGAATTCTGCTTGATATAGAATGTTGCAAAACCCTCCCATTTCTCAAACACTGAATATATGGTAATTTAAATCTCTGTCAGTGCTTGCACAGAAGGTGGAGCAGTAGTGCTTTTTAGAGAGAAGGATTTTCGTATTACTCTGAAACGTGCACATTATTGCTAGCATATGAGGGGCAAAACGTTCTTGGAATTAAAGGGTTCATGTGTCTATTTTGATTATGACATGAATGACAGAATCTTTTGCTTTTAGGTCAAAATATACCACATTTAACTGTGCTTCTTCAATCTGTTTCCTCAGTAACAAGTAAGACTTCTAGCTTTTTTATTTTTTTGGTACCCTGAGCAAAAAAAATTTTTTAAAGGCTTTTTAGGCAGTGCAAGCAACTACCACTATTATTTGAGCCTTATGACTCAGCAGATTCAGTAAGACTTGAAATAATTATGAAGAGAGGTTTGTTGATTGGCACATGAGGAAAACTCAGTTAATAGAATCAGAATGCTGGCAAAAGGCATAAGACTCTTTGGTCAGACACAAAGGATTTTATTAGTTACTGCAATAAATATTGACAGAGTATAAGCATTGGTCAGGATACCAATCACTAGAATGATATGAAAATGGACAAATGACACCTACACATACATAAAATGACTTGTATTATAGGAGAGAAACTCTGAATTTGGCAAATTTCTAATTCCTCTCCAATGGACAGTAAGCTGGTCTGACCTTTGTCCTCATGGGTGACATGGACTTACTTTCTAATAAATGCACTTACTTTTTGCTCTCAGGAGAGACATTTTATTCCATCCTTTAAAGGCCATTTGCTATACAATTATCTTTGAAATTATAGTGTGGAACAAATGCTACACTGCCTTTGCTTGCAAAATATTCAGAGACATGAAGCATTGGAGGAGAATTATCTCTCAACAATGATCAGTTTAGGTGTTGCATAAGGGAAAAATAAAAATGGAATTTACGCACTACTTCATGGCCAGTTTCTGAATCAAGGACCATATAACTATGAACATTATTTGTCATTCTTTTGTTATTTGTAATGATTTGTGGGAATATGTAAATAGGACATGTATGTCTATCCACAAGGGGATTGACTAGTTTTGTCATTAAATTGAGTGGATCCAACAGTAGACTTAGAAAAACCTCACTGCTAGCATAAAAGAGCAAGCAAGAGAATGCAACTTGTTCTTCAAGACTAGAGCAACAGCCATAACAGCTACAGCAGAGAACCAGAAACATGAAATGAGAGAGAGTGGACCTTGGAACCTCCTGCCCCATGGAAAGAACCAGAGCTAAGAACCTTCTGCCCAAGTGTGTTGAATAACTTGAGGGTGGGAGGTAGGGAGAACAGAGACAATACTGGCAGGACTAAGAACTTTGTAATACTGACCTAAAGCTGTGAAGGTCAAGGCTGAGGTGCTTGTGAGCACATTTCAGATGCCATCCCTATTGTATTCTGTTCCTAACCTAGATTATAACCTTTTGACTTCCCCAATATGGCTCTCTGTGAGCTGTGAGTTATTGCATCAGATTTTTGGATCCAGTGAAGCATTAAGATTGATGCTGAGATGAGTAGAAAGTGGTACGGGAGTGTGGGGGACATGTCTGACATCATGGGAATTGGCTCTGTGTTACTCATGCTATTGGCAGACAGTGAAGTTAGTAAAGGTCAGATGGTGCTGTCCCTGGGTGGGTTTTGCTCTTTTTATAAACATGTTGACCATTTATCTCTCTCTCTTTTTTCTGCTGTCTTGTATAATATGTATAAGTTGTGATTAACCTTACCCGTTGTTTATATTATAAGCTGTCTATAAAAAAGGAATTGCACTAGAATAAGAAAATTAATTAACCAAAGTTAGACAGTTAAATAATAATTGATGAGATATTTTTCATTCTCTTTTTGGTGAGGCTTAAGTATTTGCTAGTATGCAAGATGGTTTATTATGTCAGTTGAAAGCATGCTGTTGATGTTATTATGCTTTGGATATATAACTCTGGGCTACAGACCATAAACAGTGAATATTCAAATAATGGAATTGGCAGGTACTGGTTCTTAAGGACCTCTTTTGACACTCTAAACATGCCCTATATTATAGTAATATTTGTCTTGAAAACCATCTTTACCTGTCTTTCTTACCAGCACAATAACAGGTAGGTTTTTTCAAATTAGAGACGCAAACATAGTGTTAGAATGCAGAAGAAAAGCCTATTGTTCTTCATGGCAAATGTGGGCTAACTTCTGAAGCGCAGCCAATTTGCGGAACAGGAGTTTGTGTGTCACTGTTGCATGCTATCCCAAAGGCTGTACCTCTCTGGCAGTCCAAATTAACCAACAACTCCATGAAAAAAGATGGTGATCTCCTCCTGTGGGATTCACAGCCTTAGAAACCCACTGGAGAGTAATTCAGTCCGGAGTCCACAGTAACGAAGGTTTTTGGGCAATCCTCCTTTGAATAACTTAATATTACAGGTACCTGAGAACATTGATAGAAACTTCCTGTTGTCTTCTGATTTTTCACTTTCTGAAAAGAGGTATTCGTAACTATTGTGCCTTGTATCTCTAGTGCCTTGTTATTTGTGTTTGGTAGTTGTTGGGTTGTTTTTTTTGTGTGGTTTTTTTTTTAAATTATACTAGTTTATTTACAAAAATTCAAATACATTGTTTTTCAGACCAGATTCTTCAAATTTTCCTCACCCCCCTTCCATCAAATTGTACAACCCCATGGCTAATCCCCCCCCCACACACATCCTTATCCCTCTGCTTCCCCCCCTCCTTGGATCTTCAAACTCATTATACAATAATGTTTTTATACAGTATTTGTCCTTGTCTTTTTTCTTGTATTAAATATCTTCTTATACGAAATACTTGATGTGTTTTAAATTCTCTTACCCAATCCCTACTGTCTACATAGGAAAGAAACTTTCTTTAGGAACTTGTAAAGAACTAAACATTGATAAACTTTGAAGAACTATGTCAGAAGCATTAAAATGAACATTAAGTCAATACTACATCCTCATATGTGAACAAAG
This sequence comes from Elephantulus edwardii, assembly GCF_000299155.1. NCBI lineage: Eukaryota > Metazoa > Chordata > Mammalia > Macroscelidea > Macroscelididae > Elephantulus > Elephantulus edwardii. The sequence continues at coordinate 37,597,179 of NW_006399758.1, read as the reverse complement.
TCGTGAAAATTTGTTTTGCACTTTACCTGTGAGATCTACACATGTACAATCATATAACCTTAAGTAACATCTAATATTACTTTAGAATTAACATCCAATTTGTGTTTACTCATGGTTTATTTATGAATTATATTTTCAAAAGCTGAATGTTTAAAAATTTAATGTGATTATTTTGTAACATTTACGCATTTTTCTTTGTAGGCTGACTATGGAGAATATGTGTGATAATTTCTATAGAGTACTTAGAACAGATTTCAGCATATATTTAGGTGCTACAGCAATAGATATTATCATTAATAGGAATATTAGAATTATTATCAGATGAGATATAGTATAAGTTAGGTCCTGAGAGAAGTGATAGAAAAAAATGATTGATTTCTAATGTCACCTCTTATTCTTTCTCCTGACATCAAAACTCAGAATTTCCGTGAAGAGCTAGTACTTCGTCTGGAATAGCAAATCAATGGAACATTCCTGCAGGCTCACTATGATTGAGATACTTCTTCAGCAAAGTGGTGACAAAGACTATATCTGTCTTGTCTGGGCCTGTGTCCCAGAATCTAATAAACTGCAGACATATAGCAGACTCTGACTAAAAACTGATAAATGGATACACAAAGACATTGTTTGAATAGGATTGTGGGAAGGAAGCATGAAGTTTAAATGCAGTTGTTGTTATGTGCCGTTAAGCCAAATGTGACTCATAGTGGCCCTAATGTACAATGGTTCTGAACCCTAATCCAGAGCCAATCTCACTGTTTCCAACACTCTTACCCCTCCTACCCCTGTTACTGTGTTAAGCTATCTCCTCCTAGGTCTTCCCCTATTTCACTATCCTTAAATCCTTCCAAGCATTATGTCCTCCAAGGATTAGTTCTTCCTGGCAACATTCCCAAAGTATGTCAGACAGAGCTTCAGAATCCTTGCCTCTAGGGAACAACTTGGTTTCACCTTCTCCAGGACAAACCTGTTTGTTCTCTTGGCAGTCTATTGTGTATTCAATACTCTTCTCCAGCACCACAACTCAAAGACATCAGTTCTTTTGCTGTCATCCTTAAGAGCACAGAGGGCTAAGCAAAACAGACTTTCTTTACACAGGGTTTACAAAACAACATGACAAAAATGGTTTTAGTCAAATTACTCATGTAACTATCATTGTTGTGTGTAATGTATTGGGCTGCTTGCTAATCAACCGATCAGTGGTTCAAATATACAAGCTTCTCTGTTGTTGAAAGATTGCCCAACTCCTCTTAATACGGTTTACAGCCCTGGAAACTCAATTAAGGGTTGCTATGTGTTGGGTTTGACTGACTACATTGGGTTAAAGCCAATTATAGATGTGATGTTGATGTGTACCATTGAGTTGGAACTAACTCATAGCTCACTCATGGGCGGGTTTTCAGAGACAGTTTAATCAGATGAGAGGAGAGTGCCCATCCTTCTCTGGTTGAACAGGTGGCAGATTTGAACAACTTGACCTTGGGATTGCAGCACAGCCTCTTACCACGAGGCCACCAGATCTCCTTACAGACATCAGAAGATATATATTATAGTCATAGTGAGGGTGAATTTGTGATTCTTGGGGATGAACTGGAAATATTTCAACAAAGATAGACACTCTTAAAAGCACAATGGAGGGTCAACTATGAGTTAGTTTCCATTAGAAAGAACTAAACGAATTAATTTAGAGTAAACACTCCACTCAATTGGAAGCAGGAGTGGCAACCACTTCCTAAATAACATGCCTCCAGAAACTCTATGAACTTTGATGACGAGAGTTATAGAAAGGCTTCAGGCCTTTTGTTCATAGGGTCACTATGAGTTGTGCTCTATTCGAAGACAATCAACAACAACAACAACTACAACTCCACTCAATGGGACCTAACAGCAACAACAGGACTGTATCAAGCTGAGAGCAAAGATGGAGATTAAGGAGTGTAAGTGTAAGAAGTGAAGATATCCCTGTTTCACTTCCAGAGTTTATTGTCAACTAACAAGAACATGTAGTTTTTCCTCAGATGCCAGAGTGCCAGCTTTATTATGGATGGGGCTGGATTGATTGAATTTCTCCACCTCCAGACGGTGGATCTTTCCCTTCCAGATTCAGAACCTGTCCTGGTAAGACTGCTGCGTGGATGAATGGAGTGAGAACAGGATGCTGAAAACGAGAGAATGAAAAGGCCATATCTTTCTTCATTCGCTGTAAGTCATCAATCCCTGGGGAGAAGTGAGCTAAGAGCCAAAAGGGAAAACAATATGTCCTCAGATTTTTCTCTTTTGGAGGTAAAAATCCCTATTTTCTAAAAATAGGAGAGGGGTGAAGGCTAATTATTTCCCCCACACGGGCACAAAGTATTTATCAACACAACTTAAAATTAAATTATAATTTTATTTCCTCCTTCATTTTAAAAAAAAATTTCTCGTGTAGTTTTCTTTAATCCATTGTAATTCAAAGAATGGAAATGTTACTTTGGTGACTAGAATGTTGTTGTTCTTTCTAGGTGCCACCTAGTCTCCTCGGACTCAGCCACCCTAAGAACCACAGATCTGAAACTTGCCCTATCCCACACCGTGCCTCGTCATTCTCTGATATGATCGGGGCCGTTACAATCAGGCTTCAGTCCATCTTGATACCTTTATTACTGTTGTCAAATCTAGATTTATGGAAAATGGAATTGTGGGAGTATTTGGTGGGTAAAAAATCTGGTTGCCTTAAATTCTGGGTTCTGACAGAGTTCAAACAGCATTCTGCCTCAGCGGGTTTTAGAAGCTTCTCTACAGACTTTTCTCCTAACTTGCAAGGCAGTTAGAAACCTGTCTGGTGTAGTGAGAGAAGATCTGCACCCTGAAACCCACAGCGTCCCTTTTCAGCAGGAAGTAGCTAAGAGAATACGCCATCCCCTTTTCCTTATGAATCAGGGTGAAGTCTCTCTCAGGGAGGAGTGTTAGGAATGGCAAAGGACACACCGACAAAGGAGATTAATCAGAACTGACTTTGACAAGCACTGTGGCAATTGGACAATTAAAATAGACATTCAGATGGCGGGGAAGAAGAACAAACTGGGGAGGAGGGTGGAGAGAATGGTGCGACAATGAAGGAGTGAAAGCCCAGAATCCCTGTGAATGTTCATTGAAACTAATCAAATTTAATAATAAAAAAAATTCTATCAGAAACCTGTCTGGTGCTCTTTAAGCCATTCTCTTCAGTAACCATATCATCCTTTCTGTATTCAAGGCATAGTTGTTTACAGAGAAGCAACTGCATGTGTGTTGGTGTTAAAGGTTCCGAGGAGAAAGGAAAAAAAGATTGAGGGAATGGAGGAGGATGTAACAGAATCTCACCTTTTTGGCGCATTCAGTTCTATAATTCTAGCTTGAAGATTTTTCAACTACAGCCTAATTAGATTCCCTTCCAGTGACATTATTTTTCAGATCTAGAAAGACTCCATTCTCTGTGAGCTTCAAGTTTTTAGAATGAGACTGGATTCTTCCCTCCTACATAACTTCTCTTTCCTTTCTCCTACTTTAATGATTTCTATAACATTGGACCCATTAGTTAAAATTCTTCAACCTTAATTTAAAATGTCAACAACCAAGTGGATATTTATTTGTCATTGAATACTTCATAGGTACTTTATAGAACTTACTTTTCTGTTAGAAACACATGTAGCTAAATAATCACTGTGAAGTTTGATGACTATTATGATAGCATGTGTAATCGAAGATAGTTCTTTTCAATGCATGGTCCTTGCACAAGTAGTATTGGTTCCATTTTTGAATTAGTTAAAAATGTAAATTAGTGGATTTTACCAAATCAATGCTTTCAAAGGCCTGCTACTCACAAATGAATGGCAATCCTGCTTCATAATCTGTTTTAAGTGTGAAAGCTTTGTTATAACCTTTACCATAGGTGATCCTGCTGGTCGTTGAAACCTGGTGCCATAGCTTCTGGAATCTCAGCACCCTGCTATTCATCTCAATATAGTACATGACAGACAAGTGCTGGATTTTTAAGAGCAAATGATAAACAAACAGGCATGCGCATACTTAAAATGGAAAAGAATGCTGAATATCCATGGCCTTGAAGAGGACAAAATAGCGTGTTTTGGAAAAGGCGCAGCCAGGGTGTTGTTCCTTGGAGGCAAGGATAGTGAAACTTCACTTGATATATTTTGGGCATGTTGTTAGGAAGGGCTGCTCCTTGGATGAGGACAATACGATTTTGAAAAGGTATATCAGTGAAGGAGAGGTTTTCACCCTTAACGAGATGCACTGGCATGCATTGTAACCGTAGGCTCCGATGTGCCAGAGATAATGACAGCACAGGATAGGACAAGGTTCACCTACACTGTTCATAGGGTTACTATGAGTCATAATTGACTTGACAGAACTCCACAACAACAACAATAACAGTAAGACGTAGGCCACTGGTGGCCTAGTTGGTAAGAAATTTAACTACCAACTCAAAGTTAGGCAGTTTGACTCCATTAGCTTCTTTGAGAGAGAAAGATGGACAATCTCTTCTTGTATGATTTATAATTAAAAATCACAGTTTATAATTAGTTCTGACTTAATAACAGATAATAGCAACAGACTTATGAAGGATTCCTGTTGGTCTAATGTCAAGGTTTTGAGTTTGAGTGCTGATGTGAAGATCAATGATTCAAATCTACTAGCTTTTGTGAAGGAGAAAGATGAGAGTCTTTTTCTGTAAAGATGTACAATCTCCAAAACCCAATAGAGGGTTACTGTAAGTCAGAATCAAATTAATGGTAGTGGATGTGATGCTTCCTTTTTGTTTTTCCCTTATGGCATCAACCTATGAAGGAGTGCTGATCTTGTACTGGTTAAGAGCCCAGCTGGGAAGTGAATGGTCAGCTTTTTTAAACCCACTAGCCAGTCCTTGGGAGAAAGATAGAGCTGATTATAGCCTTAGAAATGCTGTGGGACAATTCTAGGGTCGCTTTGAGAAAAGATCTATGAATCAGAGTTTAGATGAGACTAGAAACTCAACAAACTCC
>NW_006399758.1:37565281-37592058 GCF_000299155.1 Elephantulus edwardii | reverse complement strand
GATGTATGTGAAGGGTAGCAGGTAGAGCTTGGGGGATTTTTAGGAAAAGGAAAGAGGAGGTCTTGAGCAATGCAAGAGCTTAGTGGTAAAAATCTAACGCAGGTTAAGATGTGTATTTTCCATGACAACAGTCCAGAATAAGAGCTGCACAACAAAGTGGACTGAGGGGCAGGAGAGGAAATTGTGCAAAAATAATTTTTTTTCAAAGAGAAAAGCAAACTGGGGAGTGTGTGGGTAGTGAGGAAAATGTACAAAAATGAATAAATGAAAATCCAAGTTCTCGAGAAACTTATAAAATATCAGTAGTAACCTACATTATGCAGATGACATATCCTTGCTTGCTGAAGGTGAGGTGGACTCAAAGTGCTTGCTGAAGAAGATCAAAGAATAGTCTTGCTTGAGTTTTCTGCAGATGGTTTTCCAATTTTGCCAACACCATTTGTTAAAAAGGCTGTCATTTCCCCACTTAACTGATTTCATCGCTGATTTCTCGATTCTCAATTCTACTCCATCAATCGATGTGTCTGTCATTGTACCAGTACCATGCTGTCTTGACCACTACGAGAGACAACCAAGATGGATAGTCTCTTTCCAGGAAGATTCACAACCTAGGAAAACCCAACAGATGGTCACCATAGTTTGATTTCAAGGTGAAATCATGGAGTTAATGTTTGCTCATTGGTCTAGTTGGGCAAATTTTTGTTTTTTTATTGTTGAGGTTTAATGCTTGTTGTAGGTTGCAGTATATATTTACATTGCTTCATGGAAGAAAAGTCTCATCTTCATAATGCAGGTTGGTAAAGAATTCTCCTTTAATCTTGACTCTAAGACTTCAGATAATCCATCTTCTTGGATTAGTTATTCAGTACACAGTTTAAGAATGTGGAACTGATACAATTCTGATAAGCACCTTTTCTGATTTTAAACAACACAATATCATTGTTCAATAAATCCATGCCCAGTGGCATAAGAAAATTATATAGTCAGAGAGGAAAATGCAATAAAATTAATTTTCCCTCATTTATTTCAGAAATAATGAATTTTGAAACAATTAAAAATATTTCTGAAATCCTATTTTCATTGAGTTAACAGATGGTGTATTATAAAACAAAATAAATTATTTCTGAAATCTTATATGGAATTAAAAATATAGCAAATGTGGTTTTATTACCTTTGCCTTACAACTCAATACTTTTTATTTTGCAATTAATGATACAATTTTAAGACCTGAAAGAATATGCGATTTAGTTACTGTTCTTATTTCTTCTTAGGAGATCTTCCTCTGTATTTTACGAAGGAACAAACTTTCTTGTAAATATGTTGTTCCACATACAGATATCTTTGTAAAGAGTTCTGTTTATGAATATGTATAAATATCATTGCTGTCTATTGGATTTTGATTCCTAATGAATCTACAGAACAGAGAAAACTGCCCGCTGGAACTTCCAAGCTTGTGGATCTTTATAGAAGCAGACTGCCACATCTTTCTTTCAAGGGCAAGCACTTAATCACTGGACCCCCAGAGCTCTCTCCATGGATGTGTATCAGAATATAAATTGTGAATCCGCTCTTTAAGCTCCATCTTATCGGGAACTTATACAAAGAAGGATGAAAGTTGGAAAGCATTCTAATTGTGCCAGGAACTGGCACTGAGTATACAGTAAGTAGAGCAATTTAGCATTGTACAAGAAGTTTTCATTGGTGAGATTCTCCAGTTAAGCAGACACCTATGGCCTTTAGTAGCTGAAATCCACATGGGGTAGTCTCCACTGAAAACTTTGAAGCATCCATGGGATGCCATGGTTTGATGACAGGAAGATGTTAACATTACAAAACTGTGTTTGAATTGTGGCATAACTAATATATGTTGTTGTTGTTGTTATATGCCATCGAGTCACTTGCGACTCATAGTGACCCTATGTGCAACAGCCCTAAACTCTGCTCTGTCCTGTGCCAATTGCACTGTCTCCGACACTCCCGTCCCAATTATCCCACTGAATCAATTCACCTCATAGAGGGCCATCCCTCCACCCTCCCAAGCATGATGTCCTTCTCCAAGGACTGGTCTCTCCTTACAACATGTCCAAAGTATGTTTGACGGAGCCTCAGAATCCTTGCCTCCAAGGAGCCACCCGGTTTAATAATATTATGAACAAAAATATTTCCTTTTAAACATAGATTCATATCTATTTATGTATACATGCATACATATGATGTTGTTGCATGCCATTGAGTCAGACTAACTCATAGCTGACACTCCAGTGGTTTTGCAAGAGACTGTAAATTACACAGAAGGAGACTGCCAATCTTTTTCCCATGGAGGAGCTGATGGAGTAATATGACAAGCCTCTGAGCTAGCAGTGCAACTCCTTACTCTAAGTCATGAGGGATCATATACACATACATATGCATGTGCTCAGACACATATGCATGCATATGCACACATATACATATTAGGCATCTATACACATTGTTGTTATGTGTCATTGAGTCAGCTATGACTCATAGCGACCCTATGCACAATAGCTCTGTATCTTGCTCTATCCTTAGCCAGTCTCACTGTTTCTGACACACCTACCCTTATTACGCTAGTTATTGTGCATACATACACACCCCTAATTATATACACATATAATACATATATACATACATGGGGGAGCGCCGGTTGCTTAGTCGTAATGAGTTGTGCTGCCAGCCCAAAGGTAGGACGTTCAAGTCCACCAGTTGCTCTGTGGAAGAAAGATGAACGTTTTCTTCCCCTGTGACTTACTGCTTCTGGAACATCTTCTGGAGGGTCAGCTATGACTTGGTTTCCACTCAGCAATAGACATGATGATATGAAGGATATAGACATATTCTCACTTGACTACCATGGGATTTATATATATTTTTGAGATGTATAAATATTTATTTATTGCAGTTGTCAAAAGCTATTGTGAGTTTTAGTCTTCAATTATGTGAAACAAAAGCACCTGGCCTAGATCTTAGAAGAGGAAAAAGCTAGAGATTGTTATGCTTTCCTATGGCGGATCGTACATGCCAAGTGTCTGCAGCCCTTTTAAAGAAGCAATCTTTTCAGTGAGAACATTATTTTTATGATCTAAGCTGATCAAAATAAAACCTGGGCAATATTACAGGTTTTCATGCATCACCACTGCTCTTAACAAAATCCTCCAACTTTTGATTCTTAAGAGTGCACACCGGAAATGAAGGAGCCAACTTTTCTGTAAACCCTGGTAACTTTCTCTAAGTAATTTAGAATAGCAGGTATTATAAAATGGTAAAGGTCGCCAAGATTTTAAAATCTAATATCACCTTTCTTAAAAATAGCTGTTAATAACCTCTGACTCATACCATTACTCATCTAGCCTTTCTCTCAGACTTTATTAAACTATAACTAGTGAGTTAGAAAGAGAGGCCTCAAAAGAGTGGTAAATTTCCAGGGTGAAACATCTTCGGAAAAGTCATCATTTAACACACTTGCCATTGTTTTTCACAATACTCTGTTTTGATTAGTCTGCCTTCCTTCCTGTAACCTTGGATTCAGAGGACATTTCACTAAATTACCAAGACTTGCCTACTTTATCTTCTTAAGTCATTTTTCTTTATATTTCAGGCATAATTTTGATGCAATTTTTAATTTCGGCTTCCCTCAATGGTGTAAGAGATATTAATTTTCACATATTTTCCTTATTACTTTTATTTTTGGATTTAAATGAACATGTTCCTCTTTATATACTATTTTGAATTTTCTAATTATCTTCTTTTCTAGTTTTTCTTGGTTTTGTTACATGCCAGCAAGTTGCCTGGAACTCACAGCAACCCTGTACACAATAGTTTTGAACCCTGCCCTATCCTGAGCCAGTCTCACTGTCTCCATCATTCATACCCCTATTATCCCTGTCACTGTATCAGTTCATCTCATCCAGGGGTCTTCTAGTGTCAGCCCTTGAGACTGGGGTTAATTGTGCTTGGGACTAACATTCTTCTAAGTGGTATAGCTCTGGTCTGTAATTTTGCTGTACTGAGGTAACTTGGGGTTGCTGTTATGCTGAAAACTGTTACACTGCTTTGTCAAATGCCACAATGGTTTCCTATGGTGGACAGTGTTTGATGCAGCTCCCATATTAAGACATCTTGGAAGCAGGAGTGGCAATCACTTTCTAAACAACATGCCTCTGAAAATTCTATGAACTTAGGGAAACAACAACATAGTTATAGAAAGGCTTCAGGTCTTTTGTTCATAGGGTCACTGTTAGTTGTGCTCAACTCGAGGGCACTTAACAAGAGCTGCAGTTGAGTTACTCCAACTGTTGGTGAGTCTGTATGTGTCAAAATAGAATTGTGCTCCAGAAGGGTTTCAATGATGGATTTTTTTCATCTTCTGAGGTGCTTCCGAGTAAATTCAAACTTCTGACCTTTTGATTAGTAGTCAAACTTCTTATTTGAACACCTACCCAGGTCCTCTAAGGGATCCTCTCTCTCTCTCTCTCTCTTTTTTTAATTTTCAAGTCATTTTATTAATCCAACCATACAAAATGCTCTCCCACTCCATCTCCCCTCCACATACACTTTCTGAGGGAGAGAGAGCAAAGACCTCCCTCATTTTACAAAAAGGGAAGGGGGAGAAAGCAAAAAATATCATCAGATAAAAGGCAAGCAGAAACATAACACAAATTCGAGTGATGGGGAGTTGCCATCTAGTCGTTTTAGTGTGGGAAGACAAAGGAGTCCAGAGGCCTGCTCTAAGCCTCACAGGCTGCTGATAACCCCAGAGAACAAATGTGTTCTGCACTTCACCCCATTCTCCTGCTTGTGCTAGGAAACCCAGAAGAGGGGAAAGGGACCACAGAAGGGCCTTTACCACTATACCTTGTCAACTTTTTGTACCAACTTCTCAAGGCCACACCCCTGCCTTCCCTTCCCCCCATCCCCAATGTGGAATGTGAACAAGTTCTAAAGATTAATTTGTGGGAGCAGGGGTTCAGAACAGCCCCTGGTCCCCTATCTGGCAGACAGGGCTTCAAAAATAAAGCTCAGAGCTGAGAAGAATGAGAACTGCTAGATTCCTGGGCCTGCAAAGATCTGGGAGAATGGTGGTGTTGATGATATACCGTCAATTCTCTTAAAGATGATAAACATAAATCCTTGACAAAGGAGATTGTAAATACAAAACTCTTAATAATAGAACAGTGATAAAAATTGAGTTTTAATTTATTCTTGGCCAAAACATGGAAGATTTTTTTATTCCTTCACTTAATTGTGATACTTATCCGGGGATTAATCAGTCATGCAGATTTCCCGTCTTTGTCCAATGGAGCTACTTGGTGGATTTGAACTATCAGAGATGGTGTGGCTTTTGGATTAGAGATGCAACTCTGTATGGACTAGGTCATCAGGGCTTCTCTTACATTCAAAGGAACATGGTGATTTCTTTGAAAAGAAGTCTTTAAGATAAAGGTGGTATAGCACTGGTCTGTGCATTGCTGTACAGAGGTAACTCGTGGTTGCTGTGATGCTGAAGCCTGTGACAGTGATGTGCCAATTGTGGTAATGGGCACCCCTGGTGGACAGTGTTGGCTGGAGCTTCCCAACTAAATCAAGCCTGGAAGCAGGAGCGGCATCCACTTCCAAAATGGCTTGCCTCTGGAAACTCTATGTACGAACAGTGCTCAGGCTGGTCATTCATAGGGTTGCTATGAGTCGTCTACGACTCGACGGCATTAAACAACAACAACAACAAACATCCTGCTATTGGGAAGAAAACATAAAAAAAAAGGAAAGAACTACATAATTCTTTAACAGTTGTAATATTCTCATTATTATGTCCTTATTAATGTTAGACTTTAATTTTTCTTCCTGATTCATCCATGTGAAAGAAAGATTCTAGAGAGGGAATGTTAGAACTGGAAGAGAGCTGCTCTTTAATTGTGACAGTTTTTGTTTTAATTAAAAGAGGGAGAAATTGCTAAATATTGGGCATCGAGATTAATACTCTTTAGATATTTTGATGCTCAGAATATTTAAAAATTTTTTTTAGTGAAAACCATTAATAATTGTGTTTTTGAATTGGGCCAAGTCCTGCTTACATATACTCTTAACTGTTGTATTCTTATAAGCTTTCATTTTATCATTTTAACTTCTTGATACTGAGTAGTCTGTGTAGGATCATAATTATCAGGTAGTATATAAGATAATGGAAGAAACAACTGAGCTGAAGCTTTAATGAATTAGCTAATCAGAGTTAGGGAAGCTTTAAGTATTAAAATGAATATAAAACAAATTATCTATCATGCCAGAAAATGTATAGATATGCTTGGAATACTTTAGATTTAGTTGTACATGCAAAACCTACAATGCTAGTTGAAGATCTGAGAAGATAATTCAACTTTATGTTTCCGTTTAGCTCACTGAGAGTCATGTTCCTTTTGATAAAGAGAAGAGAGCAAATACAGGTCTGTATGTTAGGGCAGCTCAGTTGTAAAGGGCTTGGCCTCTGCAGTCTGAGGGCCTGTGTTTGAAATTTAGCCTTCTAGTTACTGGCTGCCTGACCTTGTGTAACCTGTGCCAGTCTTTGTTCTTCTGTTTCTTTTTAGGTACAGAAGGGCTAGTCATACTAATACAATGTCTGACACCCAATGAGCACTCAAAGAATACTAGTACCTTTACCGTAAAACACTGACTTGGGTTTGAACAGTAGTGTGTCATTTTGGGATGGCTTATGTGTTGGTGTGATCCAGGAGGCTTATGCCTCTGGTAGTTTAAATACCAGTAGGTGTCAACCTAAATTCCAGACTAAGGCCTAGTGATCTACTTAGGAAAATACTATAGACAACAACAGAATATTGTCCAGTATGATATAGGAAGGTGAGCTTCTATGTTGAATGACTCTAGAAATATGATTGCTACAGTGTACTTGTCCATACTAACAATACGGTTCAGGGCCAGACAAATGTCATTCAGTTGTACGTGGATCTATATGAGTTGTAGCCCAGTAGACAAAAATGAATTACTACCATATATTACTGTAGTATGTTAAATTAGAGCATCAATGAGAGAGAGGAAGATCCTCAGTGAGAGGGGTTGACATAGTGGCTAAAACAAATGGGCTTGATGATGGTGGAGACAGTAAGTGTGGTCCAGAATAGGGCAGCGACAGTCCAGAATAGGACAAGGTCTGTTCGGTTGTTCCTTCGATTACTATGAGACAGAATTGACTTAATGGCACTTAATAAAAAACAAATAGCTAGTAGTTTCATGATTTTTTTTAAAAGCTATTTTTCTAAAAGGGAAAAAGGAAGTCAATTTAAGAAATTACTCCGTTAGTTTTCTATTGGGCCTGAAACATTAAAAAAGAAAAAAAAAGAGTAATTAATCTATGCTTTTGTTTGGTGTTAGGTGCTAATGACAGTGTAGACACATAGCAAACTATTAGCAGGGAGCACTTACTAAGAAAAATGAAAAAGTATAGCATTACAGAGACAGATAATCCACTCAATTAAGTAAGCCTGACTTGCTCATACTTATTTACTAACCTGTATTGGAAAGTTTAGCATGCTATTGACTATAATTAGTAAGTTAGGATCAGGTCAGTACTGATAAATGAATAAGTACAAGGAAGTCTATGCTGACTTCATTAACTGGTTACTCTATCCTTATTAAAGATGGTAACTTTGGGAGCTGTGAAAGGAGCTGCGATTCTACTGGAAGATGCTGTGATTTAGAAAAAGACAGAAGCCAGCTACATCAAGCAGAAATTTTGTTGTAGCTACCGTGTCAATTCCTCTCACTGAGGATCTTCCTTTCTTTCATTGACTTTATAATTTTCCGCTCATGATGTCTTTTTCAAGAGACTGGTCCTGAGTACATGCCCACACTGTATGAGGTGACGTTTCACCATCCTTTCCCTTAAAGAACACCCTGGTTGCATTCCTTCCAAGAATCGTTTGTTCTTTGGCAATCCAAACGTATTCAGGACCCTCCACCACAAAGTTTAGAGGCATTTGCAAGACTAAACATCTGCTAAGCATCTTCTCTATTCTTTCGAGTTAATGGAAATAGTTAACGTAATTTCTAACTAGATTTATAACTATTTTATTCATAACTCAGTATCCTGGACTCAAACTTATAAACTACAGGTTAATTAATATAAATTTGGTCAGCTCTGGCTAAGTATTAATGCTCATTTTCCTCAATAGGATACTGTCAGAGGTATCTTTAATATAGGAATATACTAAAGGAATGCTTTAGTGTAACCGCTTTAAAAGAGAACATAATTCTGTTGTACTGGGTTTGCCAGCGTGCATTTAATCAGGTCACTTTGATGTTAGTAAAACATTCAGTACCTGGTTGTTAATAAGCCAACTAGATTCAGTGTGCCGAAAGGTGATCAAGTTTGCTTAAGTCCAGAGAGCCACATACTTTTCATTCTTCCATAAGTTTGTGTACAGGGAGGTGTGAAATGCAAAGGTTCAGCGTTCTGATAATGTTAACTTGAAAAATAGTAGATTCTTTTCTGAAACATGTGGGCATGTGAATAGTCACCAAAACTTCCCCAATGATGTGCACTTTTAAGATTTGGATTATAAAATAATAGGATAATCTCAGACAGTAGCATCCAGAGAAAACTATATTATCGCAAAGACTCCAGAACATGTTAGCCTACATTCTTGTGAACAGTATTGCTGAAGAAATGCTCCTAAAGTTAACGAATGTACAAGTTTCCCTCAGTAAATTTGTTTAACTTTTCCTATTATCCAAACAGGATGGCAGGAGGTGTGTTTTCTGGGTACCCCCCTTCACTCCCTTTGTTCTATTGTTTACTTGAGATTGTGATGAACAGAAATCTTGTTTTACGCATAGTCATGTATGAGCAATGACGAGGTTAGAGAATCCCAGGTGATTCTGCCAAAAAGACTGCTCCATTTAGTGGCTATGTTTTAGTTGAAGATATAAGCACTTTCTCCAAATATCAGTTTCTATTTCTGGGCTGCTGTTTGACCTTGTATAGTATAATTAGACTTGCAAGTTTTGCAGGAATACACACATTCTTCCCACCAGGTGTAACACGGTGACAAAATCCAGCTTGAACAGTACTAGGTCCTGTTTCTGGAAGCTGAGGAATGGCAGTTTAAATGTTTGCATGTGGCTTTTTTTCTACTTAGACCAGATCCTTCTACAATGGCATATTAATGAATTTTCTTTTCTATCTCCCAGCCATCTCATACATGGAAGCAGATTTTAACTTGTTACTTAATTCCAGTTTAGAACCGTAAGGAATAGAAATGAAAAAAAAAAACCAAACCCTGAAAATCTTTGCTTGTTTCTCTGATTAAGTAGGTGAATTAATATCTGAATACCGTATATTGTTAATGGGCTGAAATGTCTTTAACGAGGTCTTTTTCATTTTATAGGCACTAGGAGGCATAGTCCTTTCATGCCGTCCTGGTTAAGTGAAGGTCATTGGTTCGGCCAGTGACCAGTCCCCCAGGTGCTTTCTGGGACCCCTTTATCAGTCCACTAGCTGCTATTTGGAAGGTGCATGAGCAATTTCTTCCTGTTATAATTGAAAGCCTCAGAAACTGGTTGACTCAATATCAACTCAGTAGTAATGAGTTTTAGTTAGTTGATCTGCTAATAGATCTATTACCATTCACTCACATATCTACTTAATGATTTATCAGTTCTCTAAATGATTAGAAACTGCTTAGTCTATGCCAGGCACTGCTCTTTGGCCAAAAAAAAAAAAAAAAAAAAAAAAAAACCAAAAAAAAAACCACAAAAAAACAAAAAAAACCCAACAATAAACCACAAACTGTGCAAAGTGCTGTCTCTCATTTGGGATGTTTCAAAACATGCTTTATTTACTCTTCCACCTTATCTCAACTGTTGTATTGCTAGCTATATCTCTTGATTATTCCTCTCTTGAGATTGAATCTAAGATATGACTTTTTAGTTTATCATAAATTATTGTTGTTGCTAGGTGCCTTCTAGTCAAATTGTACTCATAGAGATCCTATGACAATAAACCTGAACACTGTCCATCTTCATAATTTCTGGTACATTTGAGCCTACTGATGCAGTCACTGTGTCAAACTATCTTGTTTTGGGTCTTCCTCTCTTTCTCTGAACCTCCACCTTCCCAAGCATGGTATCTCTTTCAAAGGCATAGCCTCTCCTAGCAACATGCCCAAAGTATTTTATACAAAGTTTTGTCTTCTTTGCCTTCAAGGAGCACTCTGGCTGCACTTCACAAATATTATTTCTTAAATAATATCATTTTATTATAAATAATATTTCTTAATGATAATGTATAATATATAATGAAAGAACTTAATCAATCTTACTTTTGAGTTAGTGTTCTATGGTTGCATAACAAAAGACCATGGATGTATGTTGTTTTTTTATGAGCTGTTGAGTAGACTAAGACTCAGGGTGACTCTAGGCATAAAAGCTCTGAACCCTTTCTTATCCTGTGCTGACCTTCTCATTGCCAATACAGTTGAGACCATTGTGACAGACACTGTACCAATCCATCTTGTTGAAGGACTTTCTCTCTTATGCTGACACTCCACCTTTGCAGTCATAATGTTCTCATCCAAAGGTCGCTTAAACCAACACTCATTTGTTAGCTCACAATTCTGTAAATCAGAAGGATAATTGGGCTTGACTGTGTTTTATGCTCAGGCTACCATATAACAAACATTAACATGTTGACAGGGTTGAGCTCTATTCTAAAGGCTCTGAAAAAATAATCTACTTTTCAAATGACTCAAATTGTTAGAAGGACTCACTTCTGCATCTTTGTGGCACTGAGATCACTGTTTCCACATTAGCTGTTAGCCTGGGGGCCCTCCTCTCGCATTATAGAGTCTACCCACCTCCTTTATCATGTGGACTCTTCTTATCGCTAAAAGTGAAGCACACGTTTCAAACTTCTGCAGCTTCCTTTCTTAATCTTAAAGGGAATAAAACCAATTTGAGGGAAATCTCTGCTTTTGAAAGGTAATGTGATTTGAGAACTACCCCTAGGTGGTCCAGACTTCCTGACATAGACTGGTGGGCACTTCCAGTACTGCATCTATCATTTGAAACATGCCAATTGATAACGCAATGATTCCTAGGGCCTCATGTTTTCCCAATGCCTCCCTCCATTGCAGTTTCAACTTCTCCCTTTATTATAATTTGCTATTGATTACATGGCATTTCCTGAAATATTTCAATGTTGGCCAGTTCTTTTTGGTACAGCGTGTTCTTTTATTGTTTCTTGGATCATTCAGTATGTTGCCCATATAATCTCTAAGTACTGCAACTTGAGACTTAAATCTGTTTTCCTGTTCTTTCAGCTTGAGAAATACTGAGTGAATTCTTCCCTTTTTAGTTTCCGATTCTAGGTCTCTGCTTAATCCAATTTAATAATTTGCTTTGTCTTCTTGAGATGCCCCTTGACCTCTTTTGCTCAACATCTCTTCTTTTTGTTTTGATTTCTTGATGCTTTAATGCAACTGCAGCCTTTAATACAAATTGCATCTTAACATCAAGAAAACAAAATTCCTTGCCACTGGACCAACAAGCATCATCATGATTGAAAAAAGATTGAAACTGTCAATTACTTCCTCCTGCTTGGATCAGCAATCAATACATTTGGGATCAGCAGTCAGGAGATCAAGACGTGTATTGAATTGGGAAAGTATGCAGTCAGGGACCTCTCCAAATTATTGAGAAGCAATGATTTCAGTTTAAGTACCATGAAGCAGCTGGTGGATTTGAACCGCCAAAGAGGTGATACCTTTGGGTTAGCAGCACAACTCCCTTGTGGACAGGCATGTTTTATTTCTGATCAGTCTATTTCCCCCTAACTAGTAAGGCTGTTTTAAAAATTTTTATTTTGTTATTGTTTGGGAATACAGCTAGCGAACTACATATCAATTTAACCAGTGACTAAAATATGTTCTTTGAGTGTATGACCATTCTCATCTTCCTTTTCTGGGTTATTCCTCTTTCATTAACATGAACTCATTACCTTCTAGGGTTCTTATCTAACCTTTTGAGTTGCTATAGTTATCTCTCTACACTACCATTTGGAATTACTTTCATGAATAACTTCCAAGAATCACATAGTTGAAATATTGGTTATTTGCTTTTTTAAAAAAATATTTAGTTATGTGCTTTAAAATTATTGATTCAGATACTGATAATTACTTATGATAGACATGAATTCCAGTGTCCTTTGCTGTGTTATGATTGAAAATGGGATGATTACATTTAAAATTAAATGGGACAATTATATTTAGAATTGAAAATTATCTTTTGATAAGGGCATGCTTTAGCTATTAAGACATTATTTTGTAATTAAGTTCTTGTGTACCTTAAGATCTTTTCACTAGGATATGTGCTTCAGAATAGTTTATCAACTCTGTTAGGAAGGCTTCAACTTTCCTAAATTGGGTCATTTCATGCCATTTTCAGCTTTATTTATTTTGCCTTGAGGAACTTTATTTCAAAACCCTTCTCCCCACTTGCTCTTCCCTTGTGGGTTCCTTTTGGAATTTAGAATTGGTTTCTTGGTAATAGTCTAAAAATGCTGCATTTTACTGCCTGTCAATTTTACCCTTTGGGACCTTTCACTTTCTCATAATTTTCTACAATGCTTTTCTAGTGAGTTTCCTGCTAATGGCTAAAGTAAATCTAATTGTTAAATTACTGTAACGTTAAACTAGTTACCCATGAATATTTCCCTAGCAATTGTATCTAGTGACAGTTATACCAGATCTGTACTCCCTAGTGAATCTGTATTCCTTAATGTGTTAATTAGCCAGGTCCTTTTGGTGGACATGGGGCCCTTGGTAAATGCCTGAGGAAGTTTTTTTCCCAGCCTTGATAAAACTTATTTAATAATGGCAAAGCCTTAAATAATTCTCTTGCATTCAGAATAGTTTTCTATTTCTTTATCTTTTTTTAAACATGAAGGTGTTGGCTGTAGACAATTACCAGGTTGTAAATGCAGTTAGGGAAATCATCTTTAGTCTGCCTTCACCGTGACTCAAGATTTGCATTCTGGATAAGACATTCATTGTACCAATTTAATACTTTGTTGATATAACAATATCTCCTCCTATGGCATAATTTATCATCTATAGAACCAATCCAGCCTCTTGGGAGGGAATTCCCCTTTGGGCTCTATAATTTGTGTGAGGTTTCAGCTCCAGTCAATGCTTCCTTCCATCTGTTGAATTTTCACTAATTCCTAATTTATACATTCTTGGTGGGTGGCTTTCTCTCAAAGGATCAACAGTACCAAACTCCCCTAGGAATTGAGTTAGCTGGTAATGGATCAAAAAGAACAAGCATTTTTCTAGCTACTTATACTTTGCAATTTAATTATAATCTTCCCATCTTATTTTCTCTTCCTGTGTATGACAACCTTTCAGTTATTAAACATGACAGCATGCTCTTTTGATCCTTTCTTTCAAGGTAATTTCATCTGTCTTTAGTAGAGTGAGCAGAGTCCCTTCATCTACATTGGATTTTGATTGCCCCACTCTTCTAAGTTTCCTGTAATGGCAACCATGGTTCTATTTTTGCAGAGGTTTATAATTTCTTTTTAGGGCTTAAAGCATTTAATTAACTGTCATCATTTTACTCACTATTGCCAGATTTCCAAAGCTATATATCTTTAGAGGAGAAGACAACCCATCTTTAGGGGAGAAGATTCTCCTCCACCTCTCTTCTGAGGAGCCTGTGGTGGATTTGAACTTTTGGAGTTGCAGGATCTTTTAGTTAACAGTACATTATATTATGAGCCATAGTAACACAGCACCTGAAGAATCTTTATTTCCATTTTACCAACTTTCACTTCCTTTGCTTTCACAGTTTTCCCTTCTCTTTTACTGTGTAAACTATATGTGACTGCAACTGTTATGCTGTTAAAAGCTGAAATTACAAGTAATTAAATATGTTGCACTCAAATGTTTTATTCAGAGAATGTCAGAAACCTTT
Source organism: Elephantulus edwardii (assembly GCF_000299155.1). Taxonomy (NCBI): domain Eukaryota; kingdom Metazoa; phylum Chordata; class Mammalia; order Macroscelidea; family Macroscelididae; genus Elephantulus; species Elephantulus edwardii. Next base: position 37,578,060 of record NW_006399758.1, on the reverse strand, counting down.
TGCAAATATCCTGGCATCCGGTATTGAGATGACAAAATGGTCTATGGCATTCTACCTCACAATGGTCAGACACAGGTAAAGCAAATTGTAGACTGAACTCAGTCATATGAACATTTATTAATAATTAGAAGTAATAACTATACAACCTACCTGTAGTCTCGCTCTCCTGTGTTGTGATTGTTGCTCTTGTGTGCCGTCAAGTTGAAACTGACCCACAGCTGACCCTCCAGGGGTTTTTCAGAGGTAGTAAATCACATGAGAGGAGATTGCCCATCTTTCTCCCGCAGAGTAGCTGGTGGATTCAAACTGAGTGAGTGCCTTTGGGATTGCAGTGCAGCTTCTTATAATTAGTCAACAGAGCTCCCTGTGTACTGACTATACTTAGTTTAAGAGATTTTCTCTGAAACTAATGCATGCCATACCTCTAGGAGACTGGGCAAGATTCCATGCTAAATCAAGGGCTGTATCCTCCAAACTCTGGGATGTAAGAAGCTCCATGTAGCTTCATTTCCCTAAATCAATTTCAATCATTTTTTTAGTCCCTCTTACCCATCCGTGATCTAGCGTGGTTTTAAATCATCAATTTGGGCACCTCCTTCTTAGATCAAGCTAAGATATCCTGGGTCCAATGCTGACAAGAACATCTGGAGCAGGGCCTTTGTCTTCAGTTCACCTTTGATCAGTTTTCTGTCCAAGCCTGTTTCCGACGCTGAAAGTAGTTAGCTGCCTGTTCCACCCTGAACCATAGGCCTTTCTCGTGGTTTCCATCACCACGGCATTTTGTAATTAGTACCATGTGTCTGAAGATGACTCTGTCCAGGGTGTAATTGCATTTCCTATAGCCCTGGGTGAGAGCTGGTCTCTGTATCTGAACTCAGTGCTCAGTAAGTCATCAATTGTAAGTCATCAGAACTTTTTCTTTAGGGATTGAGGAAAATAGGGACATAAACATGAACAAAATACAACTTTGGTGAATTTATCAAGGCTTCTGTTATCAGAAACCTAATGTCAACAGGTTTATAAAGTTAGTGTCTGACAACATTATTTTCTTTCATTCTGAATGACATGAATGGATGTTGTTTTAAACAGAAGATGGAGGAAGAGAGCCTGTCAGTCAACTTCAACACATAGCAGACACACGTATGCTAAAGTAGAACTGTTCACTCTTGGGTTTTCAATAATAGCAGGCTTCCCTGCTTCCCCACCCTCTGCAGGAGACTGTCAGGGCTTTCTTCCCAGTCACCCCTGTGTGGAATCAAACTTTCAGCATTTTGCTTAGCAAAAGAGTGCTTAACTGTTTGCACCACTTGGGGATACTTAATGAGTTGTTTGTGTTGTTGTTAGGTCTATCACATTGATTTCAACTCAAAACAGCCCAAGTACAACACAAGGGAACCTCTTGCTGTGTTTCTGTGAAGAGAAATTTCCTTATTCTTTTCACAATCCGTGGAATATTCAATATTCTTTGTCAATACCACAATTCAGTCATCAGTTCTTCTTCCATCTTATTTATTCATTTTCCGATTTTCACATGCATATGAAGTAATTTAAAAGTATCATGGCTTGGAGCAGGTGCACTTTAGCCATTAAAATGACATTCTTGCTTTTTGGCCATTTAAAGAGGTCCATGGCAGCAGCTTTACACTATGCTATACAGAATTTGATTTCTTGACTCTTGCTTTCATGGGGTTGATTGTGGATTCAAGTAAAATGAAATCCTTGACCACTTGAATCTTTTCTCCATTATCATGGTTTTTGTGAGGATTTTTCAGTTTTGGAAATATCAAGTTTAAATTCATATTGAAGACTATATTCTTTTTTTTTCTTCTTTTTTTAAATTTATGTAAGAAAAGTTTACGGAGACTTTGCATTTCCATTCATTCATTGTTGCATGCTTTCTTCCCTGCCCACCCCTCCCCTGGTTTGCTTTTCTCTTCGAAAAGTAAAAAAAAATAAAATAAAAATCTTTCATTGTTATAAAATCCCTCCTCCCCAAAGTTCACTCCACTATGCAGTTTTAATTCTGGACACTTGTCATGACAAGAATACCTAATCATATATTCCTCTTAACCAGTTCTCTCCTTCATAGGTTTCAATGCAGTATACATTATTTATCCCTTCTTAGTTTCCCTCCAACCCTGATGTCAGTCCCACTTTATAACAGTGTCACCATGCAATATTTGTCCTTTTGTGACTGAGATATTTCACTCAGCATAATGTCCTCCAAGGTCACCCACTTTAATATTTCATGAATTCCTTGTTTTTTAATGCAGCATAGTATTCCGTTGTGTGAATATATCAGAGCTTTTCTATACGTTCATTTGTTGCTGGGCACTTGGGTTGTTTCTAATTCATTGCTATTGTGAACAAAGCAGCAATAAGCATAGGTGTGCATATATCTGCTTCGGTGGCAGTTCTGGTTTCTTTAGGATATATTCCCAGTAGTGGAATTGCTGGGTCAAATGACATTTCTATTTCCAACTTTTTGAGAAAGCATCATACTGCCTTCCATAGTGAGTGGTTGCACCATTTTACATGCCCACTAACAGTGAATAAGGGTTCCAGTTTCTCTACAACCTTGCCAGCATTTGTTGTTTGCTATTCTGTTAAATTTTGTTATTCTTATAAGGATGAGATGATATCTCATATTGTTTTGATTTGCATCTCTCTTAGAGTTAGGGATTTTTAACATTTCTTCATGTGTTTGTTCTCCATCCAAATGTCTTCTTTGGTGAAGTATCTGTTCATATCCTGTGCCCATCTTTCAGTTGGGTTGTTTACCTTTATCTTGTTGTGGTGCGAGAGTATTATATAAATCCTCAATATAAGTCCCATATCAGACATGTCATTACCAAATATTTTTTTCAGTCTGTGGCATAGGGATTTTATTCTTAGACGGTCCCATTCATCTAATTTATCCTTTCCTGGTCGTAGGTCTTTCAGGATGCTTGGAAGACTGTTTATGTTGTGGATTAGGGCTTCTAATGTCCTTCCAAGCTTTCTCTAAAGAAGTTTATAGTCCTTCGTTTTAGTTTTAGGTCCTTGATCCACTTTGAGTTGTTTTTTTGTATATGGCTTGAGTTTTCTACAGATAGTTTTCCAATTTTGCTGACACCATTTGTTAAAAAGACTGTCATTTCCACACTTAACCGATTACAACTCCTTGTAAAAAATCAGTTGATCATAGTAGATGGACTGATTTCCGGGTTCTCAATTCTATTCCATTGATCTATGTGTCTATCATTGTACCAGTAGCATGCTATCTTGACCACCACGGCAGTGTAGTAGGATTTAAAATCAGGGAGTGAGATGCCTCCCACCTTGTTTCTCTTTTTAAGGAGTGCTTTGCTTATTCTGGGCCTCTTTCCATTTCAAATGAAATTGGAGATTGCCTTTTCCATTTCGTTGAAGAGTGGAATTGATACTTGTGTTGGGATTGCACTGAACGTGTAAATTGCCTTTGGTAGTATTGTCATTTTCACAATATTGAGTCTTCCTATCCATAAGCAAGGTATATTTCTCCTTTACTCTTTTTTGTTTCTTGTAGTAATATTTTGTAATTTTGTTTGCATAGATCCTTTGTGTTTGTAGTTAGATATATTACCAAGTATTTAATTTTGTGATTAGCTATTGTAAGGTGCGTCTGATACAGGCCATGGTCTTCACAATCACTTGTTATGCATCAGAGAGTTGGACAATGACCAGGGAGGATAGAAGGAGAATTTATGCCTTTGAGCTGTGGTGCTGGAGAAGAGTATTGAGAATACCATGGACTACTAAGAAAACAAACAGATTTGTCTTGGAAAGGGTTAAACCGGGTGGCTCCTTGGAGGCAAGGATTCTGAGGCTCCGTCTAACATACTTTGGACATGTTGTGAGGAGAGACCGGTCCTTAGAGAGGGACATCATGCTTGGGAGGGTGGAGGGACGGCGCAGGAGAGGAAGGCTCTCTACGAGGTGGATTGATTCAGTGACTGGGGTAATTGGGATGGGAGTGTTGGAGACAGTGCGATTGGCACAGGACAGAGCGGAGTTTAGGGCTGTTGTACATAGGGTCGCTATGAGTCACAGGCGACTCGATGGCACATAACAACAACAACAACATTGTGATGGGTATTGCTTTTCTTAGCTCCAGTTCTCTTTTCTCTTTGTCACTGTAGAGAAATCCACCTGATTTTTTTAATGTTAATCTTGTATCCTGCCACTTTGCTGAATTGGTCAATTATGTCCTGTAGGTTTCTTGCTGAGTCTTTAGGGTTTTCTAAGTATACTATCATATTATCTGCAGAGAGACAATTTTACCTTCTCTTTGTCAATTTGAATACCTCTTATTCCCTTCTATTGTCTTATTGCTAGTTCTAAGACTTCCAATACAATATTGAATAGAAGAGGTGATAGTGGGCATCCTAGGCTAGTTCCTGTTCTCAAAGGGAATGCCTTTAATCTATCTCCATTGAGAACAATATTGGCTCTTGGGTTTGTGTATATATTTTTTACTACTTTGAAGAAATTCCCCTCTAATCCTATTTCGTTTAGAATTTTAATCAGCAAAGGCTGCTGGATTTCATCAAAGGTCTTTTCTGCATCAATTGATAGGATCATGTTTTTCTTGTTCTTCGCTTTGTTTATGTGATGAATTACATTGATTGTTTTTCTTATGTTGAACTCTTCTTGCATAACTGTTATGAATCCCACTTGGTCATGGTGAATTCTTTTTTTTTTATGTATCATTGGATTCTATTTGTCAGGATTATTCAGGATTTTGGGCTCTATATTCATGAGACATATTGGCCTATAGTTTTCTATTTTGATGGTGTCTTTACATGGCTTTCATATCAAGGATATGTTTGCTTCACAGAATGAGTCTTAGAGGATTCTATCTTTTTTCTTTTTTCTGAAACAGTTTATGTAGAATTGGTGACAATTTTTCTCTGAATGTTTGATAAAATTTACTTGTAAAACCATCTGGTCCAGGGCTTTTTTTTTCTTTTTTTGGATGGAAGTTGTTTTATTACCTTTTCAATTTTGGTTTGTTTAGGTAGGGTGTGAGTTTCTAAGTATTTGTCAAAATTAATAATCCGAATAAGAGATGAAATGGTCAATGTCACAATAAAACCAACTAAAATAAAAATTTTAACAGTGGAATATTATGGAAAAACTATACTCATACAAATATGAAAACCTACAGGGCTTGTGTATTGTGTGAGGTATCCTGCTTCTTTTGTGACACTGCTGTGGTAAGAGTTTTTCATGACTGAGGCAATAGTGGGATCTTGATCTGAAGTCACTGCTACAGAAGAAGGTTGTGGAGGCGCTCTTTCAAATGCACATAGGGTGGGTGCACACACAGACACTTGAGGGAGGGGATGGGGGGAAGGGCATACATGCAGACTCACGGGTGAGGGATGGAATGTGCATGGGGACCTGAATGGAAATCCAGGAAGCTTTGTTTTCCACCTGAGAACTGAGTCTGCCACCCTAGTTGAGTCCCAGCTGTCTCACTCCCACCTACTTAAGGTGAAGGGATCCCACATCAACAGTGATTCCTTCCTAAATACCTCAATCAAATTCCTGCGGTCCTTCTTGCTCCTGGTGGGTGGATGTCACTGTGGCTCACTGCTCCCTGCCAAGGCACACTGCTCCCTGCTGAGGCTCTCTACTCCCCTCTGAGATTCACTACTCCCTGCCAAGGCTTGCTGCTACCTTGGCTCCCAAACTAACTATTTTAATGAAAGTTCTCACTCAAATTCCATCTGTCCTGCTTACTCTGTGGGTGCTGCTCTGCACATGTTGCTCTGTAAAGAAGACCGTATTCTTTGAGCTTCATTAATAAGTACTTCAAGTCTTTATTTTCAGCAAACATCAAATGGATAAGTAGGGTTTTGTGCTTAAATCATCTAAAAGTCTTCATTTGATCCTTGACAAACCAGTTTTACTCATTTCTTTGCTTCTAGTTCATTCTTCGGATTCTGTCTCATATCCCTCACCCTCCAAGCCACTTGTCTTAGCTCCCTTGAGAGGAACTTTGGAACTATGGCATTCCTTCCTAGAACATCAGAGAATGAGCTGAGAGAATAAAATGTCCAGTTTTTTCATCAATTAATGCACTGTTTATATATATATATATATATATATATATATATATAATTTTTTCATGGTTTATTTTCCTGGAGATTGTGACAAATTTTCCAGTTTGCTGTGTATCATCAAGTACATAATATATTTCCTTAAGCACGTTAACACTTGATGATTTATATATAGTTTTAGATCTCAAGTAAGAGTCAATAAATTTTAATTAGCTTACAGTTTGAAAAGATCCATGAAAAGTACAACATATAATTGTATTAAAAGTCATAGGATTTTGAACTTTTAGAAATTATTTAAATGCTAATTATGTCTTAATTGTAATTTTAGCATATATAGTTCATTCTCTTTATTTTAAATATTAATATATTCAGATGAATACAGTAAGCTGAAATTTTTAATATCTTGCCCAAAATGACTAAGGATGACAAAAGAAGAATTGATGCCTTTAAGTTGTGATGCTGGAGAAGAGTCGTGAACATACCATGGGCTACCAAGAAAATTATATCCGTCTTTGGGAGAGGGTGAAACCAAGTTTCTCTTTGGAGGGGAGGATTTTGAAGCTCTATCTCACATACTTTGGGCACATGGCCAGGAGGGAGCAGTTCTTGGAGAAGGACATTATGCTTGGAAGAGTAGAGGGACACACAGAAGAGGAAAATCCTGGATGAGCAAGATTGGTACAGTAACTGGGGTAATGAGGGTAGGTGTGTCAGAGTTAGTTAGACTGGCTCAGAAGAGAGCAGGCTTCATAGCTGTACACAGGGTTGCTATGGGTTGCAGGTGACTTAATGGCACACAACAACAACAACAACAACAACAACAACAGCAATGAGTACTTAAATACTCTGAGGATAAAGAGAATGAGCATGCTGAGATTTTTCTAGGTCTTTGATGTTTTCATTCTTTGTAAACGATGCTTAGAAACAAAACTTAATATATCTGGGCACATAACAACAACCACAACAACAACTTTAAAAGTCTGTGTTGAAAAGATATGTCTTGTCTAGAATTAATCTAAATTCATATATTAGTAATTACTATTTCTGTAGAGTTTTAGAAATTATATTGTAATTATTATATTAAATTGTTTTATATTGTCATAAAACAATGCAGAAAGAACAATACAATTTCACTGTAGGGAAATATTACTTACTTAAATTTTTTATGTTATAGATATCTCACTATCCAGTATAGCAGCCATTAATCATTTATCCAAATTACTGAGGAGTGATGCCACTTTGAAGATTGTTGTTATTGTGTACCATAGAGTCAGAACCAACTCATGGCTGACCCTCTGGCAAGTTTTCTGAGGCAATTAATCACAGGAGAAGAGATTGCCCATCTTTCTCCCATGAAGCATCTGGTGGACTTGAACCATGTGCCTTTGTGATTGCAATGGAGCTTCTTGTCAGTTTGATTAAAGTGTGCCTGATTTAGGCCATGATCTTTTCCATCATTTGCTGCACATCTGAGAGCTGGGTAATGATAATGATAACAGAAGAATTGATGCCTTTGAGCTATGTAGTATTGTAGAAGAATACCAAATATCCCATGGATTGCCAAAAGAACAAGAAGATATGTCTTAGTGAAATTCCAGAGTATTCTTTGGAGGCATACATAGTTAACAAAAGTTTGGCTCATGTACTTTGGGCACGTTGCTAGGAGAAGGTATGCCTTGGAAAGGAATATTATGGAAAGGAAGGAGGGTCAATGAAAGAGAAGAAGACCATTGGCCAGATGGATTTACACAGTGACTGCAGTAATTAGTTGCAGAATGTTAGATGAGGGTGGTAGAGCATAGGACAGGGCTTAGATCTGTTGTTCAAAGGGTCACTATGAGTCATACTTGACTCTAAAGCACTTAAAATGACAACAATAACTTATCAGTATTTAAATTAGGATTTCTTAAAACTAAGAAAAAAATATAATTCCTCACTTGTTCTAGCCAAATACCATATCATAAATTGGTGACAACAAATTGGACTCCTTGAGTACAGAACATTTTGATTAACATTTAGAGCTCTATTTCTCAGTATTGATGGTCAATTATTAATAACAACAATTTTTAATTAACCAAACACTAATATAATTTTCTCTGTTGATACTAACAATGAATTTTAAAGGGGGAATCATCTGTTAATATCAGGTCACAGTCTATAAATTAGGAGCTCTTACAAGTTTTTAAAAATTTTTATACTGATTTAAAAAGTTCAAATACAAAAAAAAATTAAAAAAAAAAAAGTTCAAATACATTGTTTTCCACACCAGATCTTTCCCATTTCATTCACCATCCCCACCCATAAAATTGTATGACATTCCTTCCCCTCTGCCTTTCCTCACCCTTCTGCTTTTGGAACCTCAGATTCATTCTACAAAATGGTTTTATACAGTATTGGTCCTTATGGGATGGAGTTAGTTCACTCAGCATAATGACCCCCAATGCCTCCCAAGTTAGGTAGTAATTTACAAAATCATTGCTCCTGTGTACTGTATAGTACCCCATTGTGTCAATGTACTATAATATCTCAATCTGTTCAATTGTGGTTGAACATTTGGGCTGTTTCCATGTTCTTATGATGGTGAATAACACTGCTATGTACATTGACATACAAGTCTCAGTTTGTGCCTCAGATCTCACTTTCTTGGGATATATTGCCAGCAGTCAAATAGCTGGGTCATATGGAATTTCTATGTTCCTCAAAAAGAAGTGCCAATCTGCCTTCCAGGATGGCTGTACCATTTTACAGTCCCACCAACAATGTATAAAAGTTCCTTTTTCTTGATGATTATTTAGACATTCCATTGAAACTTAAGATGATATTAGCAGAATTTACCTATACTTACAAAATGAATTCTGTTTACAAACAGATATGTTTAGGAAAGAAAAGTCGTTAATATAGGAGTGTTGCTAGGTGTTTACCAAGTTGGATCTGACTCACAGCAACACTATACACAGCAGGATGAGACACTGACCAATCCTACTACACCCTCACAAACACTGCTATGTTTAAAATGTATGCTATAGCCACTTGATTAACTTGGTTAATGGTCTTCCTCTTGTTTTCTTGCTGTCTAAACATGATGTTCTTCTCCAAAGAATGATCCCATCTCTTATGTCTGAAGTTATGTTATGTTATGTCTGATGTCTGAGCCAGTCTTTACTGTCTTTTCTTCTAAGACACATTTAGTCTGTACTTCTTCGAAGACAGATTTGTTCATTCTTCTGGCAGTCCCTGGTTGTTGTTGTTGTTATGGGCAGCCCCTGATTTGCTTAATATTCTTCTTCGACACTATGATTCAAATGCATCCATTCTTCGCTTTTTGTTGTCGTGTGCCAACAAGTCAGAACCAACCCATAACTGACCCCCCTGCAGTGAGTTTTCAGAGGCAGTTAATTGCATGGGAGGAGATTGCCCAACCATATCCTGTGGAGCAGCTGGTACATTCGAACCTTGTGCTTTTGGGATTGCAGCAAAGTTTATCACTGGGCCACCAAGGCTCAATTCTTCTTTAGTTTTCTTATTTAATGTTCAGCTTTCACATGCAAAGAAAGTGACCAAAAATACTATGACTTTGATCAGAAGAGTAAGGGATTATCAGAATGGATATATGACCTTTCAATTGCTTTTATTTTAATGATAAAATGTAGTCTCTTGAGAATTCAGTGTGTGCGGTTGTGTATGTTTGAATGAGTAGATTCTAGGAGTGTTTGTAATGGCTATCTCTGGGAGGTGGACATATTGGTGATTAAAACTACTTTGAATTGTCTTCAATTTCTTTTACAAAGATGATTCCCTTTTATATATATATATATATATAACATAGGGGGCCTTCCCCTTCTGCACTGTCCCTCCACCCCACCAAGAGTGATGTCCCTCTCCAAGGACCTGTCCCTCCTTGCAACATGTCCACAGTATGTTAGATGGAGCCTCAGAATCCTTGCCTCCAAGGAGAAGCCCAGTTTGACCCTTTCCAGGATGAATATGTTTGTTTTCCTAGCAGTCTGTGGTACCCTCAATACTCTTCTCCAGCCCCACAGCTCAAAGGCATCAATTCTCCTTCTATCTTCCTTAGTCATTGTCCAACTCTCTGATGCATAACAAGTGATAGCAAAGACCATGGCCTGTATCAGATGCACCTTAGTCTCCAAAGAGACACCATTGGTCTTCAGTACTTTGGAGAGGTCCCTAACAGCAGACATTCCCATGGTAATAAGTCTTTTAATTTCCTGACTGCTGGTGCCGAGAGTGTTGACTGTGGAGACAAGCAAACTGAAGCTGTGAACAATCTCTTCACCATCCATCCTGATGCTGCCAATTGGCCCAGTAGTGAGAATCTTTGTCTTCTTGACATTGAGCCTCAATCCATATCGGAGACTGCAGTCCTTGACCTTCTGCAGCAAGTGCTTCAGGTCCTCCTTAGTTTCAGCAAGCAGAGTATATATATATATATATATATACTGTAATATGAATTCAATTTCACCTTCATTGAGTGTTTGCATTTATAACTTTGACCTTTTGGTTAATAGTAAAACAGGAAATGAGCCACTAGAGTGCCTAAAAATACCTTAAGAAGCTTATTAGTCTATAATAAATAGTAACAGACATCATATAATTTTAATTTTTATTTACTTTCTGGATATCCAAAATTTGTAATTTAAACATGTCCTTTCTCAGCAATTTTAAATTCTTTTTTTTTTACTGTCATTTGAGAGAAAGGTTACAAAATCATTTGATTGTGATTCAAACATTCATACATATTTGGTATTATGTCATTAATTATAATATGTACAATGTCATCTATGGGTAGGTTTGGACTCAAGGGTAAATAACAACAACAACAACAATATAAGCAAATTCTTCCTACATCTTTTTGCTGATTCTCATTTCTGTTCATCTTTCTCTCCTGCCATTTCCTACCTTCTGAAGCCTTTGTTGTTGCTGTTACATGCATGGAATCCAGTCTAACTCATAGGAACTCGTTGTATAACAACGTCAAACCTTTCCTGGTCTTGCAGCATCCTCACAGTCTCCAATAGGTTTAAGTCCAATGGTGTGCTATGTCAACTCATCTCTCTGAACCTACTATCTTTTACTGAGACTCTACTTTTTCAAACATGATGTCCTTTTCTAAGAACTGGCCCCTCTTGATAACAAGCCCAAAATATGTGAGAAAAAGTCTTGAGATGGTTGCTTTTAAGTAGCGCTCTGGAGGTACTTCTTCCAGGAGATTTGTTTGTTCTTTGATGGTCCAGTATTTGTCGCCAACAATTAAAAGGCATCAGTTTTTTTTTTTGCTCTTCCTTATTCATTGTCCAACTTGAACTTGGATTGGGCCAAATTAAGAAAAGTAAAGTGACAGAAAGTGAAATGAGTTGGATAAATATCTGTAAGATATTTCACGGTGATTTTTGGTTCCTCTGAAGGGTAATCAGAGCACTGAGAGGAAAAGAAAAAACATATTCTTATTTCACTTCATCTCGGGCTATGAATACAGGTAAGTAAGTAAACAGAAGCTCTCTAGATCCACTGTAACCAGAAGATGCAGTATTTAATCATTTTCACTGAAGAGAATCAGGTATGTACTCCGGGTCTCTTTTAGTTTTTCTTTAGACTAACCAGTGTGATTGAGTCTTTCCTATCTTTGTTGACACTTCCCAAATTGGCCTTTTTGGAAGGGGCATAAATTCTCCAGCAAGGGGATTATTTATTGGCTGTATAGATTTTCTGTTTCTTGCCCCTCTGGGTGTGTCACTGTGTTTTATTTCCCCCTTTATCTTCCTTTGTTTACTTGCTTTTTTTATTCCTGGCTATTTTCTCATATAGAAAAAAAATTCTCCTTTTCTGGGTTTGTTGTTTTCTTCCCAACGAGATATTTTTGAAAAGACATTTCAGGCTCCGTCCTCAGTATTTTCCCTCAGATATCTTCATGATAAGACTTGCATTGCTTGAATGGAAAAAAAAAAATCCTGTGAAGTAAGCAAATGACTTTATTTTTGAGAAATCAAAGTATCTTGACACATGAAAGTTCTGAAACAAAACTCTGATGGAATATCCTCATTTATCAGTTATGATAAAGGGGAAAAAAGCAAGATTTTTTTGTTTCCATTTTTAGACATAATAGTTTTTTTTTCAGGAATATGAATAAGTTAAGTTCACAAAAGCCTCCTGTAAGTGGCTTATTAATGATAACAAAGAGAGCTATTATTTAAGTAGAATTGGAATGAGTTCAGATGGGCTGAGATGCTTTTGACCCTCTCTCGTACTCCTCTCAGCTAGTATCTTTCATTGTCTCCTAAAGGCATAATAGCTTCGGATGACTAGAAATTCTAGAATTGTTCTTCGTTTGTTCTTGTCCTTTTCAAACAAATTGCTTTGTAACAATGGTTTCCAAACATGGAAATTCTGATTCAGTTGATCATCTAGTCAAAATGCCAAGTTCATGGATAGCTGATTCATTAGCATTGGGTAGCATCCCAAACCCCTCACCCCCCAAAAAATCCTGGAACACACACATAAAACTTGAAGAGGTTGTCTCTATCTTGTTTGCCGCTTTATCTATGGGCTAATCCTTGCGCATTGCTGTTGTTATTGTTATGTGCCATCGAGTCGCTTGCGACTCATAGCGACCCTATGTTCAACAGCCCTAAACTCTGCTCTGTCCTGTGCCAATCGCACTGGCTCTGACACTCC
>NW_006399758.1:37558085-37563266 GCF_000299155.1 Elephantulus edwardii | reverse complement strand
AGTAGTTGGTGGTCTGTTCCACAATCAGCTCCTGGCCTAGTTTTCACAGCTGATATTGAGCTTCTCCAGCGGTTCTTTCCACAGATGTAATCGATCTGTTTTCTATGCATACCATCTGGTGAAATCCAAGTATATAACCTGCATTTATGCCTCTTATAAAATGTATTTGCTATGAATACGTCATTGATTGTGCAAAATTTGATCATTTTCTCTCCAGCTGCATTTCTGTTGCTGAGTCCATGTTTTCCAACTACTGAATCTTCTTCTCTGTTTCCAACTTTTGCATTCCAGTCACCCATTATTATCAATGCATCTTGATTGCATGTTTGATCGATCTCCGATTGTAAAAGTTGGTAAAAATCTTCTATCTCCTCTTCCTTGGCTCTGGTCATTGGTGCATATATCTGAACGCATAACATATAATACAAATGGCTTCATTTCGCCAACTGTGTAAATATAATGCTAATAAGTGTGCTGGAGTAACTTCATTGGCTCTAGAAAGTGTAATTTGATAATTAGTACTTTAGAGGAATTTTCTTTTCCTTGGATTCTTCTCATGTTGTATTTGTTAGGCGCTATCGAGTATAACTTTTTGTGACCCTATGAGCAACAGAGCGGAATCATTTCCCATCCTGGGACATCTTCATCATCTCTGATACACTTGAGGCCATTGCTGCAGTCACCATGACAATCTGTCTTGATAGTGTCTTCCTCTCTTTTGCTGACCCTCCACCCTTCCAAGCATGATATCCTTTTCCAAGGAATAGACTTTCCTAGAAACATGTCCAAAGTATGAGAGATGAAGCTTTGGCATTCTTGCTTCCAAGGAACACTCCAGCTGTACCTTTCCCAAGAAATACGTGTTTGATCTTTTGGTGGTCCCTGGGGTATTCAGTACTCTTTGCCAACTCTATAACTCAAAGGCATAATTATTTTTTCTATCATATATATTCATTGTTCAGCTCTCAGCTGCATAGCAAGTGACTGAAAAGACCATAGCCTGAATCAGGCACACCATAGTTCTCAAACTGACATCATTGTAGCGCCATAATTTGGATTCCCTGACTATAGACTTTTCCAGAGAAATATGATGCCTAATCTCCTGACTGCTGGTACCAAGTGTAATGATTACAGATCCAAATAAGATGAAGTTGTTGACAATTTCAATCTTTTATCCATAGTGATGTTTCCTATTTATCCAGTGGTGTGGATTTTTTATTTTTTTTACATTGAGATGTGCTTCTAGTCCTCCTCACTTTCAGTAAGCAAAGTTGTGTCATCTGCATAACGAACGTTGTTGATGAGTCTTCCTCCAATCCTTTTATTATATTCTCCTTCATATTGTTCAGCTTCTTGAATAATTTGCTCAGCATACGGATGAAATTGCTTAAACAAGGCTTCCAGCCCAAAGGCTGTTGTGTGAACAGAGCAGGGAAACACCGCATGATTTAAAATTGAGAAAGGAGTAGATCAGTCTTGTGTTTTCTCTCCATACCTAGTCAGTCTGTATTTTTTAAATCCTATTGAATCTGTATGTTAATAAGATGACACAACTTTTCTTCCTGTAAGTAAGGAGCATCTGAAGCACTTATTGCAGAAGATCAAGGAATGCAGCCTTTGGTATGGATTGCATCTCAATGTCCAGGTAACAAAGGTTTTTACCACTGGACCGATAGGCAGCATCATGATGAATGGAGAGGAGATTGAAACTGTCAATAGCTTCATCTTCTTTGGATCCATAATTAACATCCTTGGTATCAGCAGTCAGGAAATAAAGAGACACATTGCACTGGGAAAACCTGCAGTTAGGGGCCTCTCCAAATTTTTGATGAGTAATGATGTCAGTTTGAGGATTAAGGTGTGTCTAATTTAGGTCATAGTCTTTCTGATTACTAGCTATACAACTGAGAGCTGGACAATGAATAAGGATGACAGAAAAAGAATTGATGCGTTTAAGCTATGGTACTAGAAAAGAGCACTGACCATCCCAAAGCATATCTGTTCTCTTGCCGTCCGTGGGATGTTCAATGCTCTATTTTATTCTGATTTATTGACAAAGTTTGAATATATTGTTTTTCACAAAAGACTCTTCCCATTTCCTTCATCCCCTGCCCCCATCAAATTGTGCAACCCTGTGTTTAACACCCTCCCCCCCATCTTCCCCACTCTATTTTCACCCTCCTGCAAACCCCCCCTTGGATCCTCATACTCATTTACAATAATCATTTTATATTTGTCCTTGTGGGACTGAGTTAGTTAACTCAGCATAATGCTCTCCAGTCCCTCCCAAGTTAGGCAGTAATTTAAAAAATGATTGTTCCTGTGTGCTGCATAGTATTCCATTGTGTGAATTTACCACAATTTCTCAATCCAGTCGTTTGTGGTTGGACATCTGGGCTATTTCCATGTACTTGTGATAGTGAATAATGCTGCTATGAACATTGATGTACAAGTTTCTGTTTGAGCCTCAGTTCTCATTTTCTTGGGGTATATTCCAAGCAATGGAATAACTGGGTCATGTGGCATATCTATGTTCAGCTTTTTGAGGAAGCACAGACTGTCTTCCAGAGTGGTTGTTACCATTGTACAATACCACCAATAATGTAAAAGAGTTCCTCTCTCACCATATTCTCTTCAACATTTATTACTTGCTGTTCTGTTAAACTTTGCCACTGCTATAGGAGTGAGAGGTATCTCATTAGTTCTTTTTTTTTTCCCTTTTATTGCCAGTGACTTGGAGCATTTCTTCACATGTCTGTTGGCCATTTGAATATCTTTCTCTGAAAATTCTTTCCATGTCTTTAGCGTATTTTCTAATTGGGTTATCAGACTTTTTCTTGTGGAGGTCCAGGAGTATTGTATAAACTTTTATTATGAGACCCTTGTCTGAGATGGTATTGCCAAATGTTTGTTCCCAGTTAAGAGGTTTTCTATTTACCTTGCTGGAAAAAGTTTTTGATAAACACAAAGATTTAGTCTTTAGAAGGTCCATTTCATCAGTTTATCCTCTTCAGATTATACTTTTCTGGCTGTATTTGGCAGCATATCTATACCATAGACTAGGGCTTCTAAGCTTGATCCCAGTTTGTCTCTTATGAACTTTATGGTTTGGGCCTTTACTCCCAAGTCTCTTATCCACCTTGAGGTGATTTTTGTGTATGGTGTGAGAAGTAGATCCTGTTTCAGTTTTCTTCACATAACAGTCCAGTTTTGCCAATACAATTTGTTGAAGAGGTTGTAATTTCCCCATTTGATAGGTTTTATTTCCTTGTTGAATATCAGTTGACCATAGATAATTGTGTTTATTCTTGTGTTCTCAATCCTGTTTCACTGATCTGTATGCCTGTCATTGTTCCAGTACCATGTTGTTTTTGTTGCTACCACTGTGTAGTAGGTTTTGAAGACTGGGAGTGTTATATCTCCCACTTTATTTTTGTTTCTCAGATGTATTTTGCTTATTTGGGGTCTCTTGCCTCTCCAAATAAACTTGACAATTTCCTTTTCAATCTTCTTGAAAAATGAATTTGATATCTGTATCAACCTTTAGTTGATATTTGTGTATACCATTGACTTTTTATTGATTCTTGAAATGATGTTTGCTGTTATTGTGTACTGTAGAGTTGGAAGGAACCCATAGCCTACCTTACAATGAGTTTTCAGAGACAGTTAACCACAATGGGAAGAGATTGCCCATCCTTCTTCTGCAGAACTAACTGCTAGTGACCTTGAACCATGTGCCTTAAGGATTCCAGCATAGCTTCTTGCCACTAGGCCATCAGAGATCCTCATACTTGCTGAAATATTTAGGTTTTGGCTTATTCTTTTTGGTATAGTGACTCTGTATATTCCTTCCATCTTCTTTTTTTATGGTTCCTGTATCAGTCAAGAATTTGTCCATAGCGTCTGTAAGTATTATTGAAACTCGAGGCTTCATTTTGTTTTTTAATTCTTTGAGCTTAAGAAATGCTGAACAAATCTTTCCCATTTTATTTTCCAGCTCTTTGCACATTCCATTCTCATAGTTAACTTTGACTTCCTGAGCTGCCTTTTGAAATCTTCTCTTCAACAATTATTTCAGTGTCTCTTCTCTGTTTTGGCTTCATGATGCCCTAGTGCTATTTTCAGAATCTCTTCTGACATCTATTTTGGTTATTTTATTTTCCCTCTGTATTTTAGTGACCTTTTGCTCTCTTCATGGATGAAATTCTTGATGATGTCTCACAACTCATCTGGTCTTTGATCACTGTGGGTTCTTGTTGTTATGTGCCGTGGTGTCACCTGCAACTCATAGCGACCTTATGTACAACAACTTAAATCCAGCTCTGTCCTGTGTCAGTCTCACTGTCTCCAACACAGCTACCCCCAGTACCCCAGTCACTGAATCAATCCATCTTATAGAGGGTCTTCCTCTCCTGTGTTGTCCTTCCACACTCCCAAGCATGATGTCCTTCTCCAAGGACTGGTCCCTCCTGCAACAAGTTCAAAGCATGTCAGACAAAGATTCAGGATCCTTGTTTCCAAGGAGCAGCCTGGTTTAACCCTCTCCAGTATGAATCTTTTTGTTTTCTTAGCAGTCCATGATATATTCAACACTTTTCTCCAACACCACAACTCAAAGGCATCAATTCTCCTTCTATCCTCCCTAGTCATTGTCCAGCTCTCTGTTGCATAGCAAGTGATTGCAAAGATCATGGCCTGTATCAGATGCAACTTAGTCTCCAGAGTGACACAATTGCTCTTCAGTACTTTGGAGAGGTCCCTTACAACAGACTTTCCCATCTCAATGTGCTCGTGCCAAGAGTGTTGACTGTGGAGCCAAGAAAATGAAAGCTGTTAATCTTAATCTCTCAATCTCTTCACCATCCATCCTGATGTTGCCAATTGGCCCAGTGGTGAGAATCTTTGTCTTCTTGATATTAAGCCTCAATCCATATTGAAGGCTGCAGTCCTTGACCTTCTGTAGCAAGTGCCTCAGGTCCTTCTAAGCTTCAGAAAGCAGGGTTGTGTCATCTGCATAAAGCAGATTGTTGATGAATCTTCCTTCAATCCTGATGCCACATTTCTCCTCATATAGCCCAGCCTTCCAGGTAATTTATTCTGCATATAGCTTGAAAGGTATGGAGACAGGACACATCCCTGGTGTACACCCTTCCCAATTTTGAACCATGCAGTGTTTCCTTG
>NW_006399758.1:37556013-37557735 GCF_000299155.1 Elephantulus edwardii | reverse complement strand
CTGTTGATGACCATGTATAAAGTTGCTGTTTGTTGGGTTTGTGTGTTTTTTTTTAAGATATTTGCAATGCACAGATAATTTTGCAATGCATAAATCATTCTGCAATGCATAAATCATTCTGCAATGCATAAATCATTGAATGTACAAAATTCCTTTATTCTGTATCTGGCCTGATTTTTGTCAACAAGTCTGTAATTTCCACCTACCCTTCCTTCTCATTGTTTCCAATGTTTGCATTCCAATCACCAATTACCACATCTTGATTGTATATTTGGTCAATTTCAGACTGCAAAATTTTAAAAAAAGAACATACAGTTTCTTCTGCTTTGGCATTAGCTGGTGGTACATATATTTTAATAGTAATCACATCAACAGGTCTTTCTTGTAAATGTATGGATAATATCCTATCACTTACAACATCGTACTTCAGGATAAATCTTGAAATTGCCTTTTTAAACTATGAATGCAACACCTTTCTTCCTCTGTTGTTCATTCCAGAATAGTATGCCATGTGATTGATTCAAAGTGGCCAGTCAATCTGTTATATCTCACCAGCAATGAGAATGTTGATTTTCATGCATTCCACTTCATATTTCACAATTTCTAGTTTTCCAATATCCATGCTACATACATTCTATGACTGAACTATTAAAGGATGTCTGTGGCTGTTTCTCTTCATTTTGATTGACTACCAATCTGGGCTCTACTTTTAATATTATAACAATCCATGCTCCTCTATCATTCATAGGGTTTTCAGTGTGAAAGTAACTTTGAATCTTCACAGGATAGTAGTAAATTTATTGAAACTAAAAAAAAAGTCCTTCAAACTAATTGCTGTGCAGTTAGATCCAGCTTCATAGTTGATTCTGCAGCAGGTTTTCACACAGGAGAAATTTTTCCTATTCTTCAGTATCAGAGCCACTGGTAGATTTGTACCTTCACAGAGATGCTGACTTGGAGGTTATCAGCGTTATGGGACAAAACCAGGTAACCATTTCAGGTACTGAAAATCAAGAAAAGATAGTTTATTCAGTTGTGTTGTAGAACAGAAAAAAGAGGAGTGGGAGAATTGGACAGCCAGTAGGGCAGCTAAACCTGAAACTCCTGAAAGTTACATCTTCAGAAAGAAGTTCTACAAGTTCTAGAAGATCCACTTACATTATAATGATAAAGAAAAGGGTTACTCAGACATATGGTTTCTTAGATAAGAGACCTTTGGATATAGGTTACAACCTCAGGGCTTAACTTTATCAGAGAACAGAATATTCAGGGTAATTGCATAACACAGAACCTGACAGAGCCATTTAGTCCAGGTTGGTAGAGTGTGGAAACATAAATAAAGCAGACAATACTTTGTTTTAAGAGGCCACATTGCTTTTAATATATCAATGCTGTATGTGCATGATAATTAACAAGGTGGGTAAGACGCAGAATGTTGTTGCTGTTGTTATGTAATGTTGAGTCGTTTGCGACTCATAGCAACCCTATGCACAACAGCCCTAAACTCTGGTCTGTCCTGTGCCAATTGCACCACCTCTGATACACTCATCCCTATTACCCCAGTCACTGAATCAATCCACCTCATAGCTTTTCCCCCCTGTGTTGTCCCTCCACCCTACTAAGCATGATATCCCTCTCCAAGGACCAGTCCCTCCTTAGAACATGTACAAAGTATGTTAGATGGAGCCTCAGAATCCGTGCCTCCAAGGAGCTGCCCGGTTT
>NW_006399758.1:37552645-37555614 GCF_000299155.1 Elephantulus edwardii | reverse complement strand
GTCCAGTGGTGAGAATCTTTGTCTTCTTGACATTGAGCACCAAACCATACTGAAGCCTGCAGTCTTTGACTCTCTGCAACAAGTGATTCAGGTCCTCCTCAGTTTCAGCATGCAGGGTTGCAGATTGTTGATAGATCTTCCACCAATCTTGACCGCACAATAGACAGCATTAAAGCTACTGTGAATTGACCGTTGGCCATAGGATTTTATAATCAGTTCAATATAAGACAGCAATTTCTGCTAGACAGCACACATGGATGTTTTACATTAAAATAGCAGCATAACTCTCAATGGACTAGGAAGCAGTCAATAGAACATAGGGGAAAATGCTCCTGAACAAGCTAACAGTAGAAAACTTTTGTTTGGCTCCTGTCATGGGATGCTGTGGTGGTGGGGAAATGGAAGGAAACTGAAGAAGAACCTGGTTTTATAAAACTAGTGCTTACAATATTGTGAACATTTTATTCACTGACTTAGGGTCTGACTGGGACATTGGTTGACTTCCATGGTATTGTGCATTTCACCATGTCAAAGATATGTGTGTGTGTGCTGTTTCCTTTTTTCTTTAAAGCTGGTAGTTGCCGCAGAATCTAGAAGATCCATGGGTATTAAAACAAAAAACTGACCCGAAATAAAGACAATTTTCATACCATATAGGGCATCATGGAATCCCCTGAACATGAAGATTTAAATTAATCTCTGGTGGTAAAAATCAAAGCATAATGAAACAGTAATTGATATTAAAACCATTTGTGAATGTGTTTCACAGGAGACTAGAATAACTTGGAGCCAGGATGCGTTCTCAGAATACAGTGAAGAAGGTTATATAATAAGATCACATTTACAGAGCTGTGGTGAGGAGTTGTACTGATAAGGAGTTGTACTGGAAACCCAAAAGCAAGGGGTTTGAATCCACCAACTTTTCCACGGGAGAAAGAGAGCCAATATCGTCCTATATGATTTGTAGCCTCTGAAAGCCTGCTAGAGCATTAGCTATGAGTTGGTTCCGACTTGATAGCGCATAACAATGAAACCGTAATAGAAGAAGCCCAGAACGCCTATTGTCTTACATGTTGGACAGCTACTTGAAAGGTTGGAGATTTTATCTACCAGCTGCTCTATGAGAGGGAGATGGACATTTACAGCCTTATAAACCTGATGGAAAGTTGCTGATAAGAG
Organism: Elephantulus edwardii; assembly: GCF_000299155.1. Classification (NCBI taxonomy): domain Eukaryota; kingdom Metazoa; phylum Chordata; class Mammalia; order Macroscelidea; family Macroscelididae; genus Elephantulus; species Elephantulus edwardii. The sequence continues at coordinate 37,554,435 of NW_006399758.1, read as the reverse complement.
TTGGAAATGACTGGGTTGCAATGGGTTTGTTATAATATGCTTATATAAAGTCTATGTTACACATACATATTGTTCTTAATGGTACATGGGAAAGTGGGAATCTTGAGGTTTAAGAATTTTTCCACCTGTTTTACCATTTCTGGGCAGAAGTTTTTCTTTTGTAAAGGAAAATAATGTCAATTATGTCCCAAGAGTTGGAATTAGCCTCTAACTCCAGATATTACACAGTTCAATTTAACTTTTATATTTACTGTCACCACATAATCCACCTTATGTAATTGTATTCCCATTGACATTTCACATTGGAGACCAAAGATTCTAATCACATAAAAATAAATAATCCAGCTTTCTTTACAGTTGTCCTTATCACCTGTAAAAAGCATTTTTTATCCAGAACTTATTAGTTTTTTATTACTTTTGTTTATTATGAGTCTTGGTTAGATATAGCCTGGCACACAAATAAACACTACACATTTCTGAAGCAAGAAAACTTGACCAATGGTGAATATCCCAAGATCTACTGCTTATAGTTGTTTATTTAGGATTTTTTTTTCTTGAACATTTGGGAAGTTTACCTTTTCTTACTGTCAAGGTCCTCTTTAAAGTGCTGAAAAGCAAGGATGCAATTTTAAAGAGTAAGGTGTAGTGGAGCAAAGCCACGGTATTTTCAGTTGCTTTGTATGCATCTGAGAATTAGACAATTAATAAGGAAGACCAAATAAGAAGCAAAGTGTTTGAATTTTGGTGTCCACAAAGAGGAGTGACTATACCATGGACTATCAATACTATAAGTAAATCTGTCTTTAAGAAAGTATAACCTACATGCTTCTTGGAGGCAAAAATGGTGAGTTTCACATGTTTTAAGTATGTTGTCAGGGGGGGTTAATCCTTAAAAAATCCCAACCCATCCCTTAATACTGGAAAATGGAGAGAATCAGGAAAAGAAAGGAAAACTCTCAAGGAGATAGCTCGACACAGTGGCTATAAAAATGGACTTGAGTATATCAGAGATCGTGAGGGTGACATACATTAACGCAAAGTTTCTCCTTGCTTTTCCTAGGGTCACTATGAGTCATGGCAAATTCAAGGGTACCTAACAACAACAAAAACAACTTTTCTGTTCACTCTCCTATCCATCTTCAGTGATTTTTATGCTTCATGAAAACATTTTTAACAGCATGATGATACTTTTCTCGACCTTACATGAAAGAATTTATCTTGGCAATGATTATTTCTTTATTCAGAGCTCCCAGAGTATCTAAAATGAGGGACAGGCATTTTATCTATTTATTTTATACGATTTTATATTTCCCCCAAATTGCCATATTTTTACATTGACTTGGTTCATTTCTTCATATTTCAGGTCAGTACTAAATACTGGTGACAACTCATACTTGAGAATAGGAAGACGTTTATCTGGTCAACATAGTTTTATGGAAACACATTGAATCTTGAGAATATAACTTGAAATTCTGGAATTTCTTGGTGATGGCTTTGAGCACTTCCCTGTGAAGATTATAAAAATTCGTATAGAATAGATTTCACATTCACAGAAAATTTCCTTGTTCTATTGCTTATAAACCTGCACAGTCTATGCATATGAAAATGCTTTGGATGAATAGTAGTTGATACAAGATAAAATAAAATTAGGTCTTCATAGCTTCCAGTAAGCTGCTTTAAGTAGACACAACTCCAGGAGTCCTGTGGATACCCAATATTTAAAAGGAGTTCTGAGAACTAATTAATAGTGGGTAGGTACTTAATATGCATCAGATACTAACTAGGCACTT
>NW_006399758.1:37548789-37550554 GCF_000299155.1 Elephantulus edwardii | reverse complement strand
AAGAGTACAAAACCAGGAGCACAAGATTCAAATGTTCATCCTCTTTAAGAGACCTAGTAAAAGAAGATAGAGGACTTAGAAGATATATATCACAAGGTATAGTAGAACCAGGGGAAATAAGGTAGGAAATGCTTCAGGTGTGAGAGGGCTGACCCAGGAGTATCAGATGTTACTAAAAACTAGTATCCCTCTTTCTCTGTCTCTCTCATTACCATGCAATTAGAACTCAAGAAGACCCTTCAATAGGGTTTCAATCTGTAATCACACATGGAGAGATTTCCCATCTTCCTCCACGGAGCTTGAACTGCTGGTGAAGTTGAGCTATCAGAGTGACTAGACCTTTGGGTTAGCAGTTCAATTCCCTTACTATCAAGGCCCTCTGTAAAGCACTATAGAACAAGGATGAAATTTTAAAGAGTAAGATGTGCCTGATCCAAGCCATGGTACTTTCAGCTGCTTCATACGCATCTGAAAGTTGGTCAGTAAGTAAGGAAGATCAAAGAAGCAGCAAAGCCTTTGAACTGTGGGGTTGGAAAACAGTAGCAAATATCCCAGGAAGGGCCAATAGCAAAACAAATCTGTCTTTGAGTAAGTGGAACCAATGTCTCTAGACATTTCAGACTTTAAAGAAGTGCAGCAAATGTCTCTTGACATTTCTGAGAAGTATTGATAAGTAGGAGCAAAAGATATGTGAAAGTAGTTGAAAGGTAGTATGTGATCCATGAATTTTGCTTTGTTTTGTATATAGCAGGAAACAAGCTGTTTTATTATTTATGAGTTGTTGTTGTTGTTATGTGCCATCGAGTTGCTTGTAACTCATAGTGACCCTATTTACAACAGCCCTAAATTCTGCTCTGTCCTGTGCCAATCGCACTGTCGCTGATACACCCATCCCGATTATCCCAGTCACTGAATCAATCCACCTCATAGAGGGCCTTCCCCTCCTGCATTGTCCCTCCACCCTACCAAGCATGATTTCCCCCTCCAAGGACCGGTCCCTATGTATTTGTGAGTAGGATAACTTACAAATTTCTTTTAACTTGGGGTTTTGATTGCTACTTACTGATGAATGCTTCCACCATTAGACATGTTTTTCCATCTTTCTGCATTGCACAGTAAGTAGCTGCTTAAATGTTAAACTCTGCCAGTAGCCTTCAATTTTCTTTGAAGGAGGGTCTCTATTTTATTTATTTTTCTGTTCTCATCATTTAGGACTGTACAAAGCACATTATATTTACTCAATAAATATTAATGAACAAAATAAGCCTTTACTCCTCTCCAAATCCAATTAGTGACCATATAATCATTTTTGTAACAAGCTTCTAATTTGAATGAAAACAAGTGAGGCATATTTGTTATTACCACATTAAATTAACTGATATTGCAGTTGTTACTTTATAATAAAGCATGCCTCTCATAATATAAGTCATAAGTTTCATGCGAATGTCAAAGGACTTTAAATAGTACCAGCAGAGTCTTATTCTACCTCCTCTAAAGAAGTAACTTCTAAAATTTTAACCACAAGAGATATAGGTTGCAAATGAAAGAATAAGAATAAAAGAGCAAGAATTAGAACTATTAAAGAATAGGAATGAAAGAAAGCATATGTTCTGCCTCTAGAAAGGGATTCTTAAAAGTAATCATCACACTGGTGGTGGAAGTGCAAAATGGTGCAGCCACTGTGGAAAGCGGTATGGTGCTTTCTCAAAAAGTTGCAAATAGAGATACCATTTGACCCGGCAATTCTACTACTGGGAATATACCC
>NW_006399758.1:37547398-37548049 GCF_000299155.1 Elephantulus edwardii | reverse complement strand
GTGGGAGAAAGATGGACAATCATTCTCCTTCCGTGCATTTTACAGTCTCTGCTGTGTGTCAGTTCCAACTCTACAGTACATAATAACAACATGTATAGTTTATCAATAAAAAGTAGATTATTCTTCATAATTATCTTAGAAAATATTATTCTAAGCTATTTTTAATTGTGATTTTAGTGTAAGTGAAAGTTTATAAGATTGCTTTTTATTCATCCATACATATGCATTTTCTGTTCTTCCTCTCTCGCAATTCACTTTGTAATGTCCTGTTAGAGATTGTTGAATGTCATACAGATCATGTTTAATTGTCCATTCCTTTCAGATTGTTCTTCCCTTTACCTGTTCCATTACAATGTTCCTTATCTAGCCATTCTTTTCCTGTTCTTCTTCCATACCTCAACCATATCCATCCTTTGTAAAAATTGTCCTTTTGTGACAGATATTGTACTCAATATTATGTCGGTCTCATTCATGTTGTGTTTTACAATTTCATTGTTTTTCAATGTTGCATAATATTCCATTGTGTGGATGTACCATAGCCTCTCTATCCATTTGTTTGTCAATAGGCACTTAGCCTGCTTCCATTTATTTGCTATTGTGAATAATGCTGGAGTATTTTTGTGACCTATATTTAATAAACATTTTATTTAT
>NW_006399758.1:37541219-37547298 GCF_000299155.1 Elephantulus edwardii | reverse complement strand
TGCACTTGGAAAGTCTGCAGTCAGAGACCTCTTTAAATTACTTAGGAGCGAGGATGCTGGTTTGAGGGCTAACATGTACCTGATTTAGACCATGGTCTTCAATCACTTGGAGAGTTGGATAATAAGGATGACAGAAGAAAAAATAATGAAAAAAAATAATGGTGTCACTGCTGTAGAATGAGGCTGACATCAGGGTGGAGGTAAGACTGAGAGAAACTGGATAAGTATTGTTTACTACATTGAAGCCGGTGAGAAGAAAAAAAATAATGTTTTTGAACTTTGGTGTTGGTATTGGATATCCCTTAAACTGTCAAGAGAGCAAATAGATATGTCTTGGAAAAGGTGCAGCACGAGTACTCCTTGGAGACAAGGATCTTGAAGCTTTGTTTTGTACACTTTGGCCATATTACTAAAAGAAGTCATTCTCTGGATAAGAACATCATGCTTGGAAAGGTGGAGAATTGGTGCAAAAGTGAAATATCCTCAGCTGGGTAGATTGACACAGTGATTGCGACAATTGGCTTGGGATTGTGTGAAAAATTATGAGAGTGACACAGGATAAGTTTTAGATCTGTTCATAAAGTTGCTATGAGTTGTATTTGGCCTGAAGGCATCTAACAACAACAACAACTATTCTTTTCCTATTCCTTTATCCATATACTTGTGTCTTAAGCCATTTGTCTGAAATATTGAGATTAAAAACTTCATTATCAAGGGATAGATTTTCAGAGGTTGTAAATTGCATAAGAGGAGACAGAACATTTTTCACCTTAGTAGTAACTGGTGGCTCTGCACAACTTTCCTTTGAGCTTTAGTGTTACTCCTCACCCACTAGGCCACCAGAGCCGCTAACAAATATTAGCTAGTTCTTTTTCATTTCATAACATTTTCCACTTTAATGGTTGATTCACGGTATTTAAAGGTCATCATGTGATTTTTAAGCAAGACTAATATTTCCTGACTATGGCTCATTTCTATTTTGAATTCATCTAAACCCATCAACGTTCAATTAATTTAAACATTTTCTCACTAATTTTGTTTTAGTTAAATTCCGTAATAGTCTGTTTAGCTTCCTTATTTTAAAATAGTCATTTCTGGGTCCCTTTTTGTCTTTGCAATTTACCAGATGTGAAATGGCATTACTTCCAAGGAATTTCTGAAAAATCAACCACTGCAAGATCTATGGAGCTTTGTTTTACTCAGAGACATATAAGGTCTCCATCGGTCAAAATTGGCTTGAGGCAACTAGTATCGTATTTTAAATATTGCATATTAGTTTGTGGAGAAAAGCAAGAAACAAATGAGAAAAAAGGTATTACAATATAAATTCAGATAGTGATCAATGTCAAGTAAAAGGAGATACAATTAAGATTTACTAGGTGGTAGACAAAGGAACTCTGGTGGCATAGTCCATAGGGAGTTCCATTGATAACCCAAAGGTAACACATTTTTGGTGGTTTGAATTAATCATCTGCTCCATGGGAGAAAGACGGGCAATCTCATCCCACACAGTTAAGGCCTCTGAAAACCTGATGGAGGGACAGCAATGAGTAAGTTCTGACTCAACTAGCCAGCAGTGAGTTTGACCTTGAGATGGTAGATGTTAATACTTCTGTAATAGAACTCTGTAAACAAGTCTGATGCATGGATGTGTGGTAGAGCTTAATAGTCAAGGAATTTATTGACAGAAAGCAATTCTCAAACAAGGGCTGAGAGAATCAACACAAGGATCTGTAGAGAATTGAAGTTTTATTCATTAAAGAAAACAAGTTTACACACTTCCAGTGACTCGGAATTGCACACCACTATAAAAGAATCTTATTGCTGTGAAGTCAAGATTGACTCAAACATAGCTGACCCTCCACTGGGTTTCTGGGGCTGCATAACCCCAGGAAGAGGTTTCCCATCTTTTCCCATGGAGCTCCTGCTAGATTCCAACAACTAGATAGGCAAAGCTTTGAATCTCCCTACCGACTATGCCACCAGAAAGTTAAAATTGTAAAAGGTTAGCTGCTAGATTTCCTAGAGCCAATCCATTTAAGTATATATATATGATGTGATAATATGAAATGATGTAATATATAGAATTCTGTGTCTGGAGCTTTTTTCCTCTACACATTTTTCAGGTTTATTCATAAAATGCATGTTATATACCATTGCCATTGTTCTTAATTTCTGTTTGTGATTATTAAAATAAACTATATTATATAATTTACGCATTCTAATACAATTTTGCTCTTTTTGTTTTGCTATTAAAAAGAATGTTATTATGAATATTATACAATTTGAATGCTTATGTGCTCTTATTTCTGATGGCTATATAGCTAGAAGTTGAATTCTTGCATCAAAGGATATTTCTATTTTGAAACTTAGTAGATTCCTAACTGATTTCCATGTGGTTGAGCAAATTTATATTGTCACTATTATTAACTTTCAAGTTTTGCCATCTCCTCACCAATCCTTGATAATCCAGTTCTTTGAATTTTTGCCTTTTATTGTAACTGTGTTAATACCTGACTGTGGTTTTTATTTTAAGTTCTGATACCAAGGAGGGAGTGAGCTTATGACTAATGTTATTGAAAATATCTTTACATGTTTATTAGATATTTTGAAAAAAACTATTTATGAAGTGCCTTTTCTAGTCTTGTACCAGATTTTAAAATTGAATTTACTTTTTATTATTGTTGTTTAGGGGTCTTCACATATTCTAAGTGCAAATCTTCATGTTGTTGTACTTTTCAAATTTGTTCTGAATCGAGGGGATCTTAAGCACAATAGAGGTCCTAGGCCAATCTCACGTACATTGCTATGCTTGAGTGCATTATTGAACAAAGGTATCAATCCACTGTATCAAACCTCAGGGTTTTCCTCTTTTTTCACTGATACTTTATCAAGGAACTCTGAGAGTCTTGAGGTTAAGGAGTTACATTGCTAACTTGAAGGCAAGCAGTTTGAATCCACCACTGCTCCTGAGGAAGAAAGATGGGCAATATCTTCCTACATGATTTATAACATCTGAAAGCCCACTGGAGAATTAGCTATTAGTTGGTTCTTAATCATCAGTACATAACAACAACCACTAAGAAGCCTTAGATTTGCAGCCTTGGAAATCAATTTGATGGCAGTGAGTTTGAGTTCAGGTTTGAGTGGTCAAGCAAGTGGTCCTTCTTCAGATACTAGCCTGCCTGAAGACATCCACAAATGTTAGGGAACCTGTGAGGCAGGTGTCATCATTACTTCTAAGAAGCATGCTAGCTGTTCTTATGCTGAAACAAATTTGTTTATTCTTCTGGTGGTCCATGACATTCTTTCATAGCACCACAATACAAAGGCATTACTTACTCTTTGTCCAGCCTTTGCATGCATGTAAGGTGATTGATAATGCCATTACTTAGGTGAAACAACTTAGTCCCAGGGTTAGAGTGTTGCTTTTTAACACTTTAAAGAGATATTTTGCAACAGACTTATCCAGTTCATTTGGATTTGTTTTGTTTTGTTTTGTTTCTTTGGCTTTTGATTGCATTAATTGAATGTGAATTGGTTGCAGATCTACTTAGAATGAAATCTTTGACAACTTTGTTGAAAAAACCCCAAATCTTTGACAATATTTTTTTATTATGATATTGCTAATTGGTATAATTATGATGATTCCCCTCCCCCTTTATTGTCATAATTCATACTGAAGAATGTACTCTGGTCATCATATCAAACTCTTCACTTTCAGCAAGGTTGTATTGTATGGATAACACAGATTGTTAATGAGTCTTTCTCAAATATTACTGTCATATTCTTCAGATAGTAAGTGTTTGAATTATTTGCTCGGCATACAGATTAAATGAGTATGGTGAAAGGATACAACCCTGACTCACACCTTTAAGGTCCATGCAGAATGACCTTGTCTTGTTCAAATTACTACTTCTTGATCTATCTACATGTTCTGGAAATCTTATTTTCACAATGTTGTATGTAATTTGTTATGATCCACATAGCTGAATGCCATCAGATTGTCAATAAAACATAGGTAAACATATTTCTGATAATCTATGCTTGCACCCAAGATCATCTGTCATTAGCAATGATATTTTTTGTTCCCAATCCCTTTTTCTTTTTCTAAAATTAATTTTAATGAAAGTTTACAGAGATTTTGGATTTCCATTCATTAATTGTTGCACTTTTTTCCCTGTCCAACCTTCCCCCTAGTTCGCTCTTCTCTTTGAAAAATTCTTTCATTGTTATAACAATCCCTTCCCCCCAAGAATCAAATCCCTATGCACATCCAAAAACTTCTCCAACAGGGTAAAAAAGAAAGCCATAGACTGGGGAAAAGTAATTGGCAATGATATGTTAGATAAGGGACTTATATCTAGAATTTATAAAATGCTCGTGTACCAAAACAATATAAAGGTAAACAACCCAATTGATAAATGAGTACAGGATATGAATAGGCACTTCACCAAAGAAGACACTCAGGTGGTGAACAAACACATGAAGATATGTTCAAAATCCCTAGCTCTAAGAGAGATGTAAATCAAAACAACTATGAGATATCATGTCACCCCAGTAGGAATGACACAATTTAACAGAACAACAAACAACAAATGCTGGCGAGGTTATGGAGAATCTATCCATTCGTTTGTTGATGTGCACTTAGGTGGTTTCCAACTCCTTGTTATTGTGAACAAAGCCGTGATAAACACGGATGCGCATATATCTGCTTGGACGTCGGTTATGGTCCCTTTGGGGTATATTCCCAATAGTGAAATTGCTGGGTCAAATGGTATCTCTATTTGCAACTTTTTGAGAAAGAGCCATACCGCCTTCCACAGTAGTTGCACCATTTTACACTTCCATCAGCAGTGAAGAATGGTTCCAGTTTCTCCACAACCTCGCCAGCATTTGTTGTTTGCTGTTCTGTTAAATTTTGCTATTCCGACTGAGGTGAGATGATATCTCATAGTTGTTTTGATTTGCATCTCTCTTAGAGCTAGGGATTTTGAACATGTCTTCATGTGCTTGTTAACCATCTGAATGTGAACTGTCTGTTCATATCCTGTGCCCATTTTTCTATTGGATTATTTGCCTTTATCTTATGGTGCATTTTTTTTAATTATTGTCAGCATGATGTCATGAGATAGAAATGGTATAGTTTCGTAATTTCCTTTATTTAGAATATGTACAAACATAGATCTGTTCCAGTTTGTCAGCTTTGTACTTGTCTTCTAAATTCTTTGCCACAAACAAGTGATTGCTTCTAGCCTTCCATCATCTCAATTGGTGCTCCATCAATCTCAACTGATACTCTGTCAGTTGTCCTATAGGGTAATATTGTTCCCCATTTCACAAAGAAATAAGAATCAGAGAGGTTAAATGACTTGGAACATCTCAACTGGCATTCTGTCAATTCTTGAATTTTTGTTTTTTATTAATGCCTCCAGTGCAACTTGGACTTCTTCCTTTAACATGGTTGGTTCTTAATCATATTCTACCTCCTGAAATCATTGAACATTTAGTTAGCTAGTTCTTTTCTATATAGTTACTCGATAATCTTCCCAGATCTCCTTGTTTTTTTTCCTCTCACTTTGTACTCTCTGATTTTATTCTCTTAATACTTTCTCTTGATATATAGTCCAAAATTTTAATCTTTGTTTTAATTGTTCATGCTTTCGTGTTTACTAAGAGTTATCTTATTCCAAAGTTATGAAAATATTCTTCTGTTTAATCTTATAAAAATATATCACTCTACCTTTCTTGTACAGAATTGTGACTCACCTTGAGTTAATTGAAATTTTTATTTTAGGGAACAATGTGAAGGCCCCTTTTTTTTCTATTGGTTGTCTTAGGATCATATGCTAAAAAAACCTTTTTCCCCCCTTGACTCTTTAGTGGTTAGAAGTTGAGTACAAAACATTTGTGTCACCTAAGAAGTTTTTAGCTTTCTAAATTCTTTTGGGCTTTTCCCATTGAAAGTATGCTTTAATTGCCTTCTAGATTCCATTGTCTCCATTGGAAGGTTTTCTACTTTTCCTTTAAGGGTAATTATCTTTCCCTTTCTCCATCCATCTTTTACCCTAGCTGCTTT
>NW_006399758.1:37536403-37538834 GCF_000299155.1 Elephantulus edwardii | reverse complement strand
CTGTCTCTGCCTCTGCCGCCATCTTGGATCTACTTTCACCCTAGCTGCTTTTAAGTTTTCTCCTTAGCTTTTGTTTTTACTATTACATTATTAGGTAAAAATTTACTTTAATTTTTTACTAGGTGTATAGGGATTTTTAAATATTTGGATAAATGTTTTGGTTTTTTAAATAAATTTAAAATGTTTAAATTTAATATTGCTTCTCTCTATATTTCCCCCTCTTTCCATCTAGGACTTCCAACACATTTATTTTGTGCCTTGATAGTTTTTTCTCTTTGATTCCTACCTTCTCTATTTTCTTACTTTTCTTCCATAATCTGATAATTCCAGCAGCTAGTTCTTGTTGATCTATTTATTTGTTCCTTATACTTGTTTTCATCTACACAGTTTTGTTTCCTAGGGTACCTGGTGGATTTTTATTAAATAGTAGATCTTGTATTTACATAGTTATTTATAAATATATCTTTATTCAGTGAAGATCTATGGGGTTTTCTCTCTCTTCTCTTCTCTTCTTTCTCTCTCTCTCTCTCTCTCTCTCTCTCTCTCTCGTGCCTTGGGGCACTCCCAATCCTGAAATCATTTATATAGTTTTGGAGACTGACATAATTTGTACAAAGCTGCATATCCCATCAGGATTTATCATCTACTTCCCATTAGTCTTTGGTTTAAACAGGGAGCCTTTGAAAAACATAGTCCAAAGGAGGGAGAGCCACCAATACCTAACTATTCCCTCCATGGGCTCCAGACTCTAATCTCTATCACACCAACCCAGCAAGTCTGTCAAAACTAGTGTTCAGATGTTCTGAAATTCAGTGTTGCTTTTCACAATCAGTAAAATTAACTTTAGTCATTTAGCTTTGCTAAAAGTCTCTGTTTTCTGTCCTTTGGATGTTGATCTAGTGATTTTTTTGCTTTCTTCTTATGCCATGACAAAGCTGTAAAAATATAGTTTGCACAATATTTTCAAATATATTCTCTAAATATGTTTTCAAATTTTTCTCAGTGAGGTGATTGGTTTGAATGATTTACGTTGTTATTAGAAGTTGAAGTTCTGTCTATTCTTACCTTATTTCATGTGCTATGTATGTCCACTGACTTACTTAAGAGCTTGTCCTACTTACCAGACCTATATTAAGGACTTTTAATATATAAGAACTTATTTTTCCCCATGTTTATAATCTATTGAAGTCATAAATTTTAATCATTAAAATGCTACAAGGTGTTTAGTGTTATAGAAGAATAGAATAAAGTAAGGTAATTTGATACATATGAACATTGCTTTGACAACAGCTATGTAAATTTTATGAAAAGTTTTATAATAATTCTGGAATACAAGTGAACATTCACAGATGCAGAAACTGATGCCAAGATAATGTAAATATGCTTCATCTTGAGGTCACAGATTTATACACTAGTTATGCATTTGCAGGAATAACAGTGTCTATTTCTGCTCTTACTATTTTATTGGCTCTACTGACTTAGAAGATAATTATTGAACTTGCTAAATATCTTTCATATAAAATGCATTTTGTTCCACTGAAATGACGGCCACTTACTTATAATATACATTCCCTAACTGCGGTTTAATTAGTTTAAAATCTTAACAAGCCTACAGAGTTTCTGAGACTGTATTGAATAGGAGGAGTTGACTGTCCATGTTCATCCTGCTGAGCCACTGCATTCAAACGACAGGAGATGCATAGCTTTTGGGTTATTAGTCAAAGTTACTTTAGAATATGCCACTGGAGTTTCCTTACTATGAGTGATGGAAAATTAATTTTATTAAGAAATATTTAAACTGATGCATAGAAGATTAGCTCTATTTTGAGAAAGGAGATAGAAGGAGGACCCTTGGTTACAAACCCTGGCTTTAGTGCTCATTAGCTGGATCATATTATATATCCTTTCCTCTTGGAGTAAGTGCAGTCACAATGCTTGTTGGAGGCAAGAATGGCGAAGCTTTGTCTCACATTGGGTATGTTGTTAGGAGAGGCTATTCCTTGGGAAACGATATTATGCTTGGAAAGGTAGAAGATCAGTGAAACGCAAGGAAGACCTTTAAAGAGATAGATTGACAGCTGTGGCTCCAGCACTGGAAGGAAGCATATCAGAGGTGATGAGGATGGTACAGGGTAGGATATGGTTCAGATATGTTTTTCAGAAGGTCTATATGAGTTGTACTTGACTAGATGGCACTTAACAACAACAACACCACAGAGTAACACAACTCTCCTCAATCAGTGAATATAAGATTAAAGATATTACATTTGCTAATTCATTAAATAGCTCAGGATATTTTTCAGCAAATAACAGTTTTTAAATTAAAAGATACCTTAACAAATGCTGCTCTTATTATTGAGTTTAAACTGACCCATAATTAACTCTCCAGCGAGTTTTCAGAAGCACGGGAAGAGATTGTCCATCCTTCTCC
>NW_006399758.1:37504433-37535143 GCF_000299155.1 Elephantulus edwardii | reverse complement strand
ACCAAACTGTGCAGCTGTGCAACTGCATCCTGGCCCATCCTCACCCTTCTGCCCCCAACCCTCACCTCCTTGTACCCCCAATATGTCTTTCCCAATAAAAAAAAAATTAATAAAAAAAACAAAAACAAAACACAAAAAAAGAAGAAAATATTACACTAGTAGTCAGAATGTGCAATCACTGTGTATCTTTTGATTGACTTGGGTTTGATTGACAATAGTTTGAAACTATTCCTTACATGATATCTTATTGGACTGAGAGCAATTTTTTTCTGAATTGCTTCCCAATCATCTTTATTTTAAATGTCTTTATTTAAATTAATCTCCTTTGTTTAACATTTAATCTTGCCTTCTGTGTGTATATTGCTTTCACCAAGCTACAAAGTCATGTAAGACAAGACCTCCTCTCTCTGGAGCTCATTATTTAGTGCAGGACAGAGACATGTTCATTAACAATCCTAATACGAAGTAGACTGTAATAAGTGTTTTAGTACATTATGAGCAAAATGCTACAGGAGAATAGTACAAAGGCAAACACTGAACTCTTAACATAGATATAAGTTCTTGGCCTAATGCATTTACTACAAGTGTAACTCCTCTATAATTTGCAGGGAGTATTTTACCCCCACATACCACTCTGCCATGTAGATGATGACATCATATACAATCTGTGGTTTCTGGATAGTCTGCATTCTAGAAATTTTACTTATTTTTCTTAATTTCTGTTATTTAAAAATATGATGAAAATATCCTTACTTCAAATTATAAAACTACCATTAACTGCAAACAAGCATTAGAGGAAGATGCGAATGAATCATGCAGTGAATACTTCTTATCATTTCATGATTTCAGTTATTTACAGATGAGAATCAATAATCTGACTTTGCCATTATAATGAAATAGGAGAGATTGTTTACAAGAACCTGGCTAGAGAATGTCATACTCTATGGGAAAGGGAGCCATAGAGCTATTAAAAACTTTTGATAAGTACAAAATCTTAAATGCAGACTATAAAAGAAGAATTTCCTTAAAGATTCCTATTTCTGCTTGTACTGAATTGTCTGCCAAGAATGTCTCGGTACTATAGTCTGTTTGAAGATAATTTACCCATATTTCAAGATTTATGCAATGTTGACCTAACATATGATTTTTTCCTCTTCCCTCTTCCATGGTAGAATGAATTATGAAAAAAGTTTTTAAAATCACTTTCAATAATACCACATTCTAGAATTTACAACCCTGTGTTACCTCTATAGTGTGGGCTGAACACATAATTTGCTTACAACAAATTCATTTCACTGGCATTGAATCAATCATGTTGTTATGTGCCATAGAGTAACTTGTAACTTATAGTGACCCTATGTACAATAAAGTTCTGAACCCTTCTATATCCTGAACCAAACTCATTGTCTCTAACACATCTATTTCATTACCCTAGTCACTGAGTCAATCCATCTCATTGAGAGTCTGTGCTGTCCTTTCATTCTCCCAAGCATGACATCCCTCTCCAAGGACTGGTACCTCTTTGCAACATGCCCAAAGTATGCCAGATGGAGCATCAGAATCATTGCCTCCAAGGAGCAGCCTGGTTTTACCCTCTCCAGGATGAACCTGTTTGTTCACCTGTTTGAGCACAGCTCAAAGGCATCAATTGTCCTTTTATCGTCCCTAGTCACTGTCCAGCTTTCTGATGCATAGCAAGTAATTGCAAAGACCATGGCCCGGATAAGGTGCACCTTAGTCTCCAGACTGACATCATTGTTCTTTAGCACTCTGAAGTTGTTCCTGACAGCAGAATTTCCCAATGTAATTTGTCTTTTGATTTCCTGATTGCTGGTACCAAGAGTGTTGATTGTGGGGCCAGAGAAACCAAAGCTATTAACAATCTCAATCTCTTCACTATCTTTCATGATGCTGCCAGTTGGCCCAGTGGTGAGAATCTTTGTTTTCTTGATGTTGAGCTTCAATCCATATTGAAGTCCTAGGCCTTCTGCAGCAGGCACATCAGGTCCTACTTAGTTTCAGCAAGCAAAGTTGTATCATCTGCATAACACAGGTTGTTGATGAATCTGCCTCCAATCCTGATGCCACATTCCTCCTCATAAAGTCCAGAATCCCAAATGATCTGTTCTGTGTATATATTGAAAAGTATGGAAATAAGACACATTCTTGACATATTATACCTTTCTGATTTTGAACTATGCGGTGTTCCCTTGTTTTGTTCTGACAACTGATTCCTGGTCCAAGTACAGTTTTTGCATAAACACAATCAAGAGTTCTGGGATTCCCATTCTTCTCAGAGTTAGCCACAGTTTGTTTTGATCCACAAAGTCAAATTCCTTTGCATAGTCAATGAAACACGGATGTTCCTCTGGTACTCTCTGCTTTCAGCCAAAATTCATCTAACATTTTCTACAATATCCCTAATACCACAGCCTCTTCTAAACACAGCCTGCAAATCTGGAAGTTCTCTGTTGATGTATTGTTCCTGTCATTATTGGATAATTTTCAGCAGAATCTTGTTTGCGTGTGATATTAATGATATTGTTCAATAATTTTTGCACTCTGTAAGTCGCCTTTCTTTGGAATGGGAACAAATATGGATCTCTTCTGGTCAGTTGGCCATGTGATTGTCATTATATTCATAGTGATCCAAAAACATTGTATTGAACCCAGTAGGATCTCTAAGATATGGTTCATCTTGGAAGAAGCCAACTACAATATCTTTCCTGTACATTTAATATGGATTTGAACCATATTTTTATTAGCGTGTGATTGCTTTAACCATTCTATCACTATAGATCCTTTTGAACAAATAGAGTATGGAAACATGTTAGGCTGTCATTTCTAAGAATAGTTATATAACTCTAGGACTTATTTATCCTGTCGTTAAGTGCTATTGAGTCATAGACAACTCACAGTGATCCTATGAATGAAAGACCTGAACACTTTTATAATTTTCATAGTTTCTCCAAGCTCATAGAGTTTCCAGAGGCAAGCTATTTCAGAAGTGGATACCACTCTTGCTTCCAAGCTTGTTTTAATCGGGGAGCTCCATCAAACACTGTCCACCATTGGTAACCATTGTCACATTTGATATGTCAGTTAATATAAATTCCATTCCTAGCAGTTTTCTTCACAGCATATGAAAGCCCTGCTTTTGGAGAAATGTCTGAAAAGTCCACGCTGAGAATTCACGGGTGCCAGTCTTTAGTCTGGTTTGTGTTTTTGTTTTGTTTGTTTGTTTGTTTGTTTGTTTTTTAATTAAAATACTCCAGATTCATTCTTATTTATACAATTCTTTCAGTCCATGCATTTATGAGGGTGTTATCTTCATCCTCAGGCTCAGAGCCAGTAAGTCATATCATATTTCAAAACTGGCCAATTCAAACATTACTCTTTTTGGCAGTAATTGTTTCAATGAAAACAAGTGATTATAAACGTACTAGGATGCTTGTTTGAACAATTAAAATACATATATATTCTATTTTGAACACAAGTTAAAATAGTAGTAACCAAGTAGAACTCAAAATGATACTAACTCAGAGTAAAGAGAAACAAAGATAAAAAAATTAGGTTATGACAATGCCATTGATTAATTCTTGATCAGTGTGTTCATGAAGAAACAATATCACTTGGACTTTTCACTTATCTGAGCAATATAGACCTTGCAAAAGGACATGTGAATGTGGATTTTTTTAAATTAAATTTGTCCTATTTGATACAATCTTGTACCGTGCTGTACATAGGACTTTGTGATTTTTCTTAACAATTTATGGAATGCTAAGGATTCTGCATAGAGAAGGAATAAGATTATATTTAAATTTTTGAAAATCACATTATTAAGTAGTGAAAAATATTAATGATGGTAAAAAGAACTAAATGCAGGGAAATTGGCATACTTACATAGCAGTCTAATGGAGAGAAGATGAGTTTTAGTGGATGAAGGCTGTGACAATGGGAAAAGCAGTGCTTAACAATTTTTCGGTTAGAACTGAATAGAGATTAATAAATGAATGATGAAAAAGATTTAAGAGGAAATAAATATAAAATGAATTTTTAATTGCCAAACTAGGATTAAGTTAAATAATAGTGTTTTCAACTAACATTAACATTTGATAGATAAGAAAAACAGAAATATAGAGATCCCTTAGAGGGAGTTTTTTTCTCATGTGTAGATGAAGTAATATTTAGCTAAATATTAATTTCTATTTAAATGCATTGTTAGATCCACACAGTATCAGAGAGACATGGTTGTCAGAAATCTTTCACCTTCCAAATTTAATAAATAGTTCATTTGATTTCAAAATATAACCTTTATACTATTTTCTATGCTTTAATTTATCCTATAATCTGGGTGAAAGATGGGTTTGAACAACTATTTGTCAGGTCTTCATTACAATTCATTTGAGGAGTAAAGAGAAGTATACGACCACAAATAAGTGAAATATAAAGCCAAGTATATAAAATGCACAGCAGAAGAGTCTGGCATTCCCAGTCAACCACCCAGATAAAGAAAAATATTTACATAAAAAAATAAGGAATTGTTCATACATTAGTAAAATAATTGGCAGCGTTTAACTGATGGAAAAGTATCAGAACAGCACTTTCTCCATATGTTGGGGCCCTTCTTTGAGCTTCTGGATATGGGCTTCGGATGTTTGCCTGAGACCATGTAATATCATCACGCCTAGTGGGCAATGATTAGTTTTGTGTTGATTTTATTGTTACTTTCTATGTGTAAATCTTTAATTGTCATCCTTAGCTGGCTCTATTTCATTCCTTCTCCTCAAGCCAAGGCTTTTGTTGGATTTGAGGGCCCTCTGTGATTACCAGAGACATATTTTTTCCTATTCTATGGCTCAGAGGTAACTTGTGGTTGCTGTGATGCTAAACACTGTGACACTGATTTGCCAAATGTGGTAATGGTAACCAATGGTGGACAGTGTTTGGTGGAGCTCCCTATTAAAACAAGCTTTAAAGCAGGAGTGGCATCCACTTCCGAAATAGCTTGCCTCCAGAAATCCTATGAACCTGGAGAAAGGATGAAATTTATACAAGTGTTCAGGTCTTTCATTCGTAGGGTTGCTATGAGTTGTCTATGACTTGATGGCACTTAATAACAACCACCACAATGTGGCTCACTTACTAAACTGCATATTTTTAGATATTCTTTCCAAGTCTTCTCTTTTCATACACTTTATAAAAGACTCTGATGGTCTACTCAAGTCCAAATAGGAATTAGTAGTAAATAACAACAACAAAAAATTCCTTAAATTCTTTGAAGTCAGGAAAACACATTAAACTGTAAATATTCCTAGGAGATGAAGATATGCATATTCTATCTTTATAATGTGGCAAAGAAAAGAATGATGAGCAAAATAGTTGCTAATATAATAAAACAGGATGAATGCTCATATCCTTTTACATATGTGAAAGTGCTTAAATACTGAAAAGTATTCCAGAAATGAAAAAGAATGTAAGAGTAATGGAATCAACTATAAGCCATGCTAAAGGGCTCTGAAATATTTTGTTTTATTGATATTTTTCTAACTTTGTTATTTTACATCTATTATAGAAATTACATCAAGAAGATAGTAAGCAAAAAACTCTCTGCGGTTAACAAAAGAGTCAATAATAATAATAATAATAATAATAATAATAATAATAACATAGTTATGAAGATGAACATATTGGTTAATAAATGTACAACATGGACCAACACTCAAGGGTACACAAAAAAGACATACGTATTAACACTCTATCCACTTTTCTAGATAATAGATATAGATATAGATAATAGATATATATAATAGATATAGAATATAGGTATAGGATATTATAGCATTAGCTATATTAATGATAGAGTAACATTAGATACTTTATGTTTTCTTTTCTGGAGTGAAAATGGAGCACTATCTTTAAGAGGAAAAGTTGAACTAAAGATACTGCAAACAAAATATTCTCCTTTTTTGCTGCAGATGTTAAAAATGGAATAATCAGATATAAAATGAAATAAATATTCATGAGGCATGATTCATCTCCCTCACTTGATAGGAAACTGATATGTCTCTATGGTAACAGTAAAACTGCCATCCAAGAATGAGTACTTCTCTGTGTGTATGTTTCATGAGCATGTAATTTCAGAAGCATATGATTAGGAATAAGAAAGAAACCGAAATGAGCTGCTGGAAAGGATCACTTGAGGTAAAAGAAAATAATGAAACAAAAAAAATCAAAGTAGATAGATTAAGAATTGTTGGCAGGTGATCAAGAAAGTATATATTTGAGAAAAAAAAAATAGAAGAAGTCATCCAGAGATGGGAGTTGGAATTTTAAATGGTAAAATACGGGATTACTCTCTCAAGTCTATGTAGGATGTGGTAGAGAGGGATGGTGTAAGAATGGTGAATGAGTTGGTCAAGCACACAGAGCTAACAGCAGAAGCTGATCTCTGTCCTATGACACTAGACAACATGGAGGAGAATTGAAACAAGATGTAAGAAACAAATGAAAGAAATATTTGGAATTGCACATGGTGCAACTCAGGAAATAGATGTGATAAATGCAAAGAGACATTGTTCATATTCTGAGCATCTGAGGCAATGTTTAGAAACGGGAATGTGATGCGGTTTGACATGACCAGGTAATGGAGCAGATCCTCTAGACACTGCAAGAGGGAGTTAGGGACTCCGTAGTCAGTAGGGACTCTGCCAGCTGCAGAAGTGTGAGCAGGCCTCCTGCACTCGTCTCCCCAGATAATAACAGATTTTAATGTTTTAGACTATTTTATTAAGTAAATCCCCTACTAAAGAGATGGGAAATCAAAGAAAATAATATAAAGAACATTAATTGAGGCTTCCAGTTAAAGCCAACCTTCAAATCAAATCCTCTGTGCTCTAAGACAGAGTCAATCTGCCGTATGTGGTTTTCAAGGCTGTGTTTCTTTATAGGAATAGATGTTTTAATATTTTTCCAGCAAAGTGACTGTGGAGTTTGAATCTCAAATATTTTGATCAGCAGTCCAGTGCTTAACACATTGCATCACAAAAGAGCTTTCAAGAAGACAAAGTAAGATAATGAAGTGTTCTCCTTGAACTAAGATTTTGAGCACACATTCATCTATTTTCCCTGAAATGTGATATCCACTTCTTTTCTTCATTATGACACCTATCACAATCATGCTCTACCTCTTATTTGATGATCAAGACTAAGTTTAGAGATAACATCCTAAGGTAATTTCTCTGGTACCTTTTCATGTAAGGGCAGTCATTTTTCTCATGTGTTTTCATTCAGTTTCTCTTTACACATTTAGTATTGATTATCTAATATTAGGTCTTTTCCACTACAGTGGAAGTTTTCTGAAGGCAAAGACTTTATCTCGTTCACTATTGTGTCTTACATGTCTTAAGTTTTAGCATTATACTAAAACTAGTTCCTTTCACATAGATTCTAATTCGTGGTGACCTCATGTCTCCTGGAATAGAATTGTGACTCACAGCATTTTCAGTGCCTGATTTTTCACAGTCATTGTTCGATCTCTCAAGGCATAACCTTGGACGTGCCTTTGTGGTGGACTCAAACCTCTCACCTTTTGATTAACAATCAAGAGCATTAGCAATGTGCACCGCATAGGGAACATGACAATATTCCTTTGTACATATGCAATGGATGACATAAAGAATATAAGAATCCGATTCAGTGCCTTTGTTTTTGTTCCTACTCTTGTTCTGACCAACTACCAAGATCCTTCTCAACTTCAATCTCTCCCTCTCTATTTGCTTTATTGTCCTGTTCTTGTAATTATTGCTTCTCTGTTCAGTTTTCCTGCAATAGGAGTTAAGTTTATAAGTCTCATTCCTTTAGTCTGAATTCTTAAAAATCCTCCATAAGAACTCTATCTGCTTGCTAAGATTTCATATATGCATTGATTATTCAGCACTATTTATTAATCATCCACCATGAGCTACATATGCTTCCTGGTATGACAAGAAAGCAGAGTACAAGACATACTGGTTTCACAGAACAGAGAGTCTGGAAGTTTTGAGACCAGCCAATTTGCATGTTTAATTTCACAGATCCTCAGATGGACCCCAAAACTGTATTTAGCTGATTACAACAAGAAACTGAACCCATTTTTTACCTGGGTCTGATTTATATGATGACAGTTTAGACTCTGAGCTCACTGTGTAGTAGGATGTTATAATATAAATAAATGATGTACGGAGCAATGAATGTTTGTTGCATGTGTGTGGGGTGTACATCATCAGGATCCAAAAGGAAGACTGTGGTAGACAGACATTAGGATGGTTCTCATTATTCCCATGATTCGAACTCTTTTATTATTTCCTTCTTTACAAAGTGGCAGGATCTGTGACTTGCTTGTAAACATTATAAAATGTAGAAAAGGCCATAGGATGCCACTCCTGTGGTTATGCTATAAAAAATTTTGTTCTCCTAGTTTTAGTTTATTTGGCTCCACAGTCAACACACCTGGTAACAGCAGCCAGGAAATCAGGAGACGAATTGCATTGGAAAAGTCAGCTGTAGGGACCTCTCAAGAGTACTGAAGAGCAATGATGTCAGGCTGGAGACCAAGGTGCACCTGATCTGGGCTATAGTCCTTGCAATTAACTGCTGTGCATCAGAGATTTGGACAGTGAATAGGGATGATAGAGAGAGAATTGATGCCTTTGAGTTGTGGTGTTGGAGAAGAGTGTTGAGTATACCATGGACTGCTAGAAGAATAAACAGGAGAAGGTGAAGCCAGAACGCTCCTTGGAGTCAAGGATTCTGAGGCTTTGTCTGACATATTTTGGGCATATTGCAAGGAGGGACTGGTCCTTGGAGAGGGACACTATATTTGGCAGAGTGGAGGGGTGGCACAGGAAAGGAAGACCTTCGATGAGATGGATTGATTCTGGGACTGGAGTGGTGGGAATGAGTGCGTCTGAGATGGCTAGGTTGGCACAGGATAAAACAACATTTAGGGCTCTTGTATATAGGGTCTCTATGAGTCAGAAGAAACTCAATGGCACATAACAACATCAAGTAGTTTCCAGCACCACAATTTAAAGTTATCAATTCTTCTTCTGTCATCTTTAGTCATTGTTCAACTCTCTGAGGCATAGAAAGTAATTGTGGCTTGGGTCAGGTGCACCTTAGTCTAGACAGACATTGTTGCTTCTCAATACTCTGGAGAGGTCTTTGACAGGGATTTTCCCAGTGCAATTTGTCTTTTGATTTCCTGACTGCTGGTGCCAAGAGTGTTGATTGTGGAGCCGAGCAAGCTGTAATCTCTTGTCTATCAACATGATTCCTCCAATAGGCCCATTGGTGAGGAACTTTGACATTGTAGTGCTGGAGAAGAGTCTTGAACATACCTTGTACCACCAAGAAAACAAATGAATCTGTTTTGGAAAGGATGGAACCAAATTTCTCCTTGGAGGCTAGGACTTTGAAGCTCTATCTCATATACTTTGGGTATGTGGCCAGTGACTAATCCTTGGAGAAAGACATCATGCTCAGAAGGGTGGAGGGACAGAGCAGGAGAGGAAGACCCCAGAGGAGATGAATTGATACAGTAACTGGGGCAATGGGGAGAGGTGTGTCAGAGTCAGTGGAACTGGCTCAGGAGAGGGCCAAGTTCAACACTGTTGTACTATGAGTCACTATGATTTGCAAGAGACTTGATGGCACATAACAACAACAGGTATTAGTCTTACTCCAGAATTTTTTCCCTTACTTGGATTAAACAAGTTCAATGCCCAACTTTATAAACTCACATGACAAGAAGTTAAAGAAAAAATCTAGTTAACAGAAAGAAGGTGAACCCTGTCTTCCAATTTTAATTGGAATTTTAATTTTAATTCTACCAACAACTTGAAAGAGCTTCAATGTGAACCAGTAATCTTAAAATATCAGACAAAAACTTAGTTCTGCTAAACAACTTTATTGCAGTTTGTGGAGAAGCTAAGCTGTTCTTAGACTCTTTGACTTACAAAATTTAAGGTACTAAATACATGATGCTTTAATCCGTAATATTTGTCTAATTCTTATATAACAATTGCAAACCAATAAAAGAGGATAGATAATATTTACATACATATGGTAAACCACAATAATTTTTGATATGGTTAAAAGCAATGAAAGAAATAAATGAGGTGATATGGCAGAAAGTAGATTGAGATAATGACTGGTTAAGATCAAATTATAAAGCATGGTTAGTCTGGAGGAGCTATTACATTATTAAAAACACAAATAACTAAAGTTTGCTAAAAGTTTTAAAGTTGGAAAAAGTCCTAGAAAAGTTTTAAAGTTGGAAAAGAGTTCTAGAAAGAAACATTTCATGAGCAGAAATGTTTGATGGAAACATCCTCTAAGGTAGTAAACAACTTGATATGAGGGAGAAGCAGAAGGAGACAAATGTGAAAGTGCTTGGAAGGGGGGCCCAGCCCAAATATGTGGACTTAAGGGCCAAATAATCAGAAGTGCAGATTGTATTTATTTTAATAAAAATTTAATTTGAATTATAATTTAACAAAACTTTACAGAAAAAATTAGATTTTCATTCATTCATTGTTGTACCTTTTACCCCCTCTCCTTCTCTTCCCCTCCCCAAGTTGACTTTTTTTAAATCATAGTTTATTTACAAAATTCTAATATATTGTTTTTTATAATAGAATCTTCCAATTTCCCTCACCTTCCCCACCCCCATAAGATTATGCATTTTTTTTGTTATTTTGGTTTTTTTTTCAGGTTGTACATTTTTAAAATTTAATTTTATTAATTTTAATGAATGTTTACAGATATTTTGGATTTCCATTCATTCATTGTTGCATTTTTCTCCCTGCCCAACCCTCCTCCCCATTCACTCTTCTCTTTGAAAAGTAAAAGAAAAATTCTTTCATTGATATACAATCTCCCCTCCTCTGCCCCCCCTCCCCCTGAGTATACTCCACTATGCAGCCTTCATTCTGGACTCTTGTCATGACCATCATACCCAATCATATATCACTTTTAACTCTCCCTCATCTGTTTCAATGCAGTATACATAATTTATTCAGTTTTTCTCATTCTTACCTCAACCCTGATGTCAGTCCCATTCTACAGCAGTGGCATGATGCAGTATTTGTCCTTTTGTGACTGAGAAATTTCACTCAGCGTAATGTCTTCCAGGGCCACCCATTTTGAATAATATTGCACGAGTTCCTTGTTTTTCAATGCAGCGTAGTATTCAGTTGTGTGAATATACCACAACTTCTCTATCCATTCATTTGTTGATGTTCACTTAGGTTGTAACACACTTGGATGTGTTTGGAAAATACTCAGCAGAAAAGTGATTCAGAAAAACCTGTGGCTACACTGTAAAGAGTGGCTTAGAGTTGGGGGCTTGTAATAGAGTCGTATATGAAGTTAAGATTGGAATTTATGCAACTTGCATAGGTATCAATTGATTATTGGCTTGATATGAAGTGGTAGAGGAGTCTATGGATGCAAATGGTTAGTGTCGGCTGCTCAAGAAAGATTAGAGTTTGGAGTCCAACTAAAGGCACTTGGGAAGAAAAGCTTGGCAATCTATCTACTTTCCCAAAATTAAAATCAGTCACTGAAAACTCTGTGGGATGTAGTTCTACTCTGAACAAGAGAGGTCACCACAAATTGAAGTCAACCTAATGGGAATTGAATTTTAAGAGGCGAGACAGAGGTGAAGTTACAGATGGCTTTCTGAGATCAAGAGAAGGGACAAGCTCCTCATCATCATGTTTGAGGCTCTCTGTGATCTGAATCCCAACTGCATCTTTACTTTGACTCTTTAACTTGACCTGAACTTTTGGCAGATTTCTGGTGCCAGCTGTCTCTCAAGCCAACAGAGTATTAGCCTCTGTTGTTCTTCTTCTTCCTTTTTTAACTGTATGTGCTGTTCTTCAGTTCATTGTTCTTCCTCTGTGCATATCTCAGGTCCCTGAATCCCTACTACACCTGTCAGCTCATCTTGTTACATCTTCAAGCCTGAATTTGCTAAGTGAGAACAAAAGAAGGAAAAAGAGGGAAAGAGACAAGGAAAAATAAAAGCCATTATGTGAAGCATTGTTCTAGCAAAAATTAATATTCAAGTCGTTTGCTGGCTTTGCCAATTTTCCTGTTACACTGACCCCCTTCTCCTTGTGCTGAATTCTGAATAGGCCTATTTATTATGTCTAACAAGAAGCAGGAGAAGGTGGGACAGCCAGTGTGCCAGAACAAAGCGGGAGAGGAGGTTATAATTGATCACATTTACATTCCTAGAAAGAACACATTTGCAATTTAACCTGGCCTCTGGAACACCAGAAATGAAAAGAATAAACAACTCACTGATGGACATCTACAAGGGCTGTTTTGTTCCTTACTTTGTTTAGCATATTTCAAGGCTTCTGAAGAATAGGGTTCTAGACTAACTAGAGAGAAACATCCATAAGCAAGCAGTTACAGCTTTTAATCATAAATAGACACTAATGTGGTATTCTTAAAAAATAAAGGTTTGATTCAGTGAGTTAGTTTGATTTTTATTATAAAAATAATAGGAAAAAATTAAGCTCTTTTTACAAAGACGCTAAATTTTGCAATTGACCCTTAACATTGGGTGGTGGTTTAGCTGTTTTCTGCCTGGACTGAATGTCCTGAACCTTAATTGTGATTCAAGGCCCTTCCCAATGGCGCGACCAAATTTACCAGCCTCTTTTGCCACTGTGCCCCACTCCCACGTATTCCTTGAAGTCTAAAAAATGTTGGTCCACTCATTGTTTACTTACAGAGGGTAGACTCTTCATCCATAATCCCTTCTCATGGTGCAATTCACCTGGCTATCTAGTTTAAAATTCAGATTCTAATGCTGTAGATCTGGAGAGAGGCCAAGGTTTCATTACTGTTAATAAACACCCCTGTGATTCTGATGCCACTAGTTAACACTCAACATTGTCAGTAACAAGGGCTGTTATTACTGGAAGCCATCAAGTTGATTTTGATTCATAGTAACCTCACATCGGCACATTCAAGGTCAGGGTAGAACTGCTCTCATGGGCCTTCCTAGGCTGTCTTCAGATCACCAGCCCTTTTCTCTAAAAAGGTTGCCCATTCAAGCCATGATTAACCATTCAGTTGCTAAAGCAGAAGGCTAATGTTTAGGAGTGACTAGCAGACTTGCAGGAGAAAATGGCTGGTGGTCTCATTAAAGCATAGGGAGGCTGGATTTTATGAGGATTTGGCATTAGTATTGGAGGAAAATGCATCAACAGCCAGCATTATGTAGATGACAGAACACTGCTTGCTGAAACATGACCTGAGGTGTTTGCTGCAGAAGGCTAAGGACTGTAATCTTCAATAGGGACTGAAATCCGAGAAAACAAAGATTGTCACCACTAGGCTAGTTGGCAGCATCATCATAGATGGAGAAGAAATTGAAATTACTCACCTTTTCAGCTTGTTAATTTCCATAATCAACACTCTTGGCACAAACAGGAGATAAAAAGATGAATTGCGTTAGGAAAATATACTGTAAGGGATCAGAGTACTGAAGAGCAATGATGTCAGTCAAGAGACTAAGAACCACCTGATCCAGGCTATGGCCTGTAATATAAAATAGTAATTGTTTGCTTTGCATCAGAAAGTCAGACAATGACTAAGAATAATGGAAGAAGAATTAATGTCTTTGAGTTGTGGTCCTGGAGAAAAATGGTGAACGTTGCACTTCCAAAAAACCAAACAAGATCTGTTCCAGAGAGGGTGAAACCAAGCTGCTCCTTGGAGACAAGTATTTTGAAGCTCCGTCTCACATACTTTGGGCATGTTGCCAGGATGGACCAGTCCTTGGAGAAGTACATCATGCTTAGAAGGGTGGAGGGACAATGAAGGAGAGGAAGACCCTGAATGAAATTGATTGCCACAATAACTGGGTCAATAGGGAAGAGGTGTGTCAGAGATAGTGCGACTGGCTCAGGACAGAGCAGGGTTCACAGACTATGCATAGGGTTACTGTGAGTAGCCTGCAACGTGACAGCACCTAACAAAAACAACAACCCTGACATTTAGGGCCACTTAAAGGTTTCCAAGAATCAGAAAAAACTTGATAGCACAAAACAATTCTTGCCACTACAAATGTGTAGTAAAGACCAGTGATTTAGAATCACCACGGTGTCAACCAGCAAAGATTAGGTACACATTCAAAATATTTTTACCTCTGAACACATTATTTAAACTGAAAAGTTCCTTCTCCATGCTATTTTTTTATCCTTGGGGACATTCTAGCTCATATTCAAAATTTCAGGCCAAGTATTAGATTCTTGTATAAAGATCTTTTCCCTCTTAAAAGAGAAAATTAATGTATATCTCAATGGCTTTACTGCCTTACACACAAAGCCATTAACAGGCTTTGTAAGTGCTACCACTTGATTACTCCTCTACATTATTTGTCTTGTTGCAGCTGCATAGTTTTATCTTTCATCTTGTTGCTGTTGGTTTGGTTGACACTGAGTCATTCTCAACTGATGATGCCCTATGTGTACAGAATAAAACTGCTCTCAGAGTTTTGAAGGCCTGTCTTCTGAGGTGTCTCTAGGTGGATTTGAACTGACAATATTTTGAATAGTGGTCAACCTTCTCAGCTGATTGCATCACCTAGAGACTCCTGTTCAATGCCCATTATTATTTTAATTTGCCACTTTATCGCCATTTCCTCATGGCTTGACTCCTTTCATCCAGGCCTTTGACCAAATAGCACTTTCTTGAAAAGGTCACTGAACTGAACAGAGGCCCACACCAAGATAGTTGAATGTGAGAGCAATGGGGCCTTGATTTAAGCTTCTAAGTGGTTTTACCCGACCATATTAATTAAGATTATTCTAGTAGCAGAGGGTAGATGAGTTTAAGGGAGAAAGAGAATGAAGGTAGACACATCAGGAAATTCTTGCTTCCTCTGGGAGAAAATAAGAACATGGATGGGATGGTTTCCATGGACAAGAGAGAAGCCTGCTGATGCCCAGTGGTGGCCTACTTAGGACTGAAGGAAGTTTTTCCTTTTAATAATTTCCCTAAGGACTTGATGGCACTTAACAACAACAAGGATATAAAATGGGCTAACAACTGATTCTCTGACCTTATTCCTTGATTATCCATATAAAAACAGCCACAGTTAACACTGTTTCTAATCTCTTGCTTAGACATTTTATTATATATCTTATTGATGTGTTTGTTTTATTTGTCTTTGAATATGCATGAAGGCAGATACTTTTTCTTTTTTATTTACTGCAGTGTTCCTAATGCTTAGAACTGTAGATGAAAAATATTCAAAAACATTAATTGAGTTTATCAGGGAATGAATATTCCTGATATTCCATAAAACATAAAATAGGAATGTATGAGAAAGTCAGAGGAGCAATAGGGTGTGTAATATGTCTGTGTTCTAGACAGATAGACGGGAGAATATTGATAGAGATGTAATACATACATGCACATGCTACTTGCAGAAAGCGTTCTGATTTGAACCTTTCCAGGGTTGCCTGAGAAGACAAGTCTGGTGAGCTACTTCCAAAATGTCACAGTCTTGAAAACTCTGTGGCGAAGTTCTACTCTGTACATATGGAGTTACAATGAGTCAGCATCAGCTTGACGGAAATGAACAACACTCATCTGGAGTGACAGATTACCTTTGTAATTGAAAATCACATTTCCCTGGAGCTCCTGTAGGTGAATAGGTGATATGCACTATAGGACTGGCTCCAGGCTATGTTAGACAGGGTTCTAACAGGAAAGAGATGTCACAGTCCAGAAAATTAAACTGAGGAGAAGTTAATGATAGTAGTCTCAGTGAATGCTGAGTATCAAGAGCTTATGGGAGAAACAATTTCTGCCTTTAGACCTAAGGGGCAAGAGGGAAGAATTTGGTTCTAGTTAAAGGGTTGGAGATGAATGTCCAACGGTTTTCCCCTTCTGCTTTTCAATTTCTTCCTCAGGAGTCTCTTTGTTTAATTTTTAGATGTCATTGAATCTGCCCCAGTGCACGGTGACCTAGTACAAATTAGAACAAAATGATGTCTGGTCTTGTGTCCTCTATGAGCAGTTACAGATTAGATTGCATGTATCACTGTGATGCAAAGGGTTTATCTTTGATTTAGTTTTCCAAAGTAGATTGCCAGACTTTTCCTAGTATTAATCTGAAAATGCCATTTAGATCAGCATTATAAACATGCAAGGCTCCAGATGAGACACATTGGCCAGGAAAGAACCTGGAGATTCCCCAAGGAAAGTGAAGTCGATCTTCGAGCCATCAATGTCTTCTAGGTGACTTTTATTAGTGGAAACAAATTGGAAGTCAGAGGCTATGAAAACTGAGCTTCCACAGTCCATAAGGACGCAATCCTCCTGTGGCGGGAGTGAGTGTGGAAGGCAGTGGAGAATGACCACTACACAGATAACACAGCCATTCTTTCTCCAATTGCTTTGTTTCCTATGATGTCCTCTACGCCTCTAGCCACCCTCCTCAAAAAAAAGAAATAGCTTTTAGAAAACCAACTAAATCAAGGAAATGCTTTTAATACCGTAAAACACTTGGTTGAAATTAATACTCTACAATAAAATTTTGGTCTTGAACATTGTATTCACAAATTATCAGTCTCTAAAATGTTTTACCAAAATTGTTATCATCTCCTGTTATTTTCTTTCATTTCAATCCTCAAGTCATTATACTAAGGATGTACAACAATTGCCTCTGACATATACTTTCAGCAAAAATTAATCCCAAATGACACAAAAATGTAATATATTTTTGTTTGGTTTTTAAAAATCACCTGTTTAAATTCTGTTTTACCTTCAGAGTTATCTTATCATCTGGGAGCTATTTACATTGGGCAAGTCTTCTACCATGGTATTTTCTTTAAGTGGTCTGTGTCATCCATCTGACCATCTCCTGCATTATCTGAAAGTTGAAATGGAAAGCGCAAAGATGCATCTTTTACTGAGTTCACAATGAATTAAGGCTTCTGAGATTTCTTTTCCTTCATTATTTTTTTGGTTGTTGCTGTTAGAGATATGATAAGGACATACGTGGAACACAACTAGAAAACTCTGAAAGCCACTTATAACTATTTGTTATTGTTATGTACTGTTGACTCAGAGCCACCTTAGGGCTGACCCCCTAGCAGGTTTTCAGAGGCAGTAACTGGTATGGGAGGAGATGACCCATTTTTCTTCCATGGAGTAGTTAATGGATTGAAATTCGTGCTTTTAAATTGACAGCACAGCTCCTTTAGTTGATATCAATTACACATGGAAAGGGCACAATTCTGAGAACAGAAGGTTTCAAAATCTTTGGATATTTTAAAAAATACTGAGTCACTACTGAGTTGGCTCTACCTCATGGACACCCCATGACTATCAGAGTAGAACTTTGCTTGTTAGGTCTTTCAATAGCTGAGTTTTCAGAGGTAGGATTTTATTGAGAGAAAATTCTAGGTGGACTTGAACCTCCTCCATTTTGGTTAGCAGCTGGATGTTTAAACTGTTTTCATGCCTGTGAACTCTTCATTGTTGCTTGCCTTCCAGTCAGAACAGACCCATAGCTGACCCCTCAGTTTTCAGAGGCAGTAAATTGCACAGGAGGAGATTGCTCATCCCTTTCCTTGTGGGACAGCTGGTGGATTTGAACCGCATGCCTTTGTGATTGCAACACAGCTTCGTATCACTAGGCCATCAGAGCTCCCTTGGTTACATTCTAAAATAGAGGATATAATCTTGTCCTAGGAAAGGTGGATAAATTTCCAGGAAAGGAAGGTCCAATTTTGTGAGCATTTTGCTTGAACCTCCTTCTTTTCTGAGTTGGGTTACATAATTGTTTCTTTTCTGTCTGTATTTTATTACTCATCTTATCTTTTCCTTCAGGCATTGTATCTGTCAAGTATTCTTACACTTGCTCTTCCATGCCTAGCCTATGTTCTATTGTCCTTCTTATTTTTCTTATTGACCCACAAGCAAATACGTCCCATGCCTTAAGAGATTGTTGCCGTTATGTCATGCCTGATTTATATCAAGAAGATAAAAAGATTTTTGATTAAAGACCCAAATGTAAACTATATTAAGCTCATATCTATGATATATATTGAATAATTTTTATCAACACATAAATTAAGAATTAGCTGCAGCTTTCTTTTTCTTAAACGTTGTTGTTTTTGTTGTTAAATGCAGTCATAGATGACTCATAGTGACCCTATGAATGAAAGAACTGAACATTTGTATAATTTTTATAATTTCTCCAAGTTCATAGAGTTTCTGGGGACAAGCTATTTCGGAAGTAGATGCCACTCCTGCTTTGAAGCTTGTTTTAGTTGGGGAGGTCCACCAAACACTGCGCACCAAGGGTAATCATTATTACATTTGACACATCAGTGTCACAGTGTCTAGCATCACATCAAGAATGAGTTACCTCTGTACAGCAAATAGACCAATGCTATACCACTTAGAAGAAACCAAAAACAATTAAAACCAGGACTGAGGGCCGTAGATCTTAAACATTATACTATTTTAATGCAATAAAACTAAATTTAGATACTTTCTATTTGGATGCAATATTGAAGACGAAGTAATGCATTATGTTTTATCAATGTGACCTCTTTTATCCTGTTTTCTGAGAATATTTATACTACATACATTAATTATCTCATTCCCTAGTTCAATCTCTTCAGTGTGCTCCCTCATAGTTGAGCTATGCCAACTGATAATTTAGTTTCTTTATAAAAAAGAAATATTCAAGATATTATATTACCTGATATAATAGTTGAAAGACTAGTTCATTTAGAGTGGAATATTAACTTTGTTTTGCTTTCAACATTTAATGAGAGGCAGTCATTTGAATCTCTTCCATCAGCCTGGAGCCTGAATTTCCAAATGTTGCATATAAGTGTTCATTGGATTTGTGTTTCTTTCTGGTAGAGATGTTCCTCTAATGGATTTTGCCTGCAGCTGGTGGTATTCATGGAGCAATGGTGGAAATCAATTAAATGACACTTTATTTTTTTCCTGTAAAAATGAATGACTTCATGAATGTACCTATTTTTAGAGGAAAATATATTTTAATATTAATGCTTAATTTAACCTGAATACATATTCAATTTGTTCTTAATAACTTAATTCCTCAGAAGGAAAGATACAATGATTCTATCAGGTGTAATAGCTAAAAGTTTTATACCAATTCATTTGGTGCAGTTGAGAGTTCTAATTATTTGGCATATTAAAAAAAAAAATCTTTCATTGCTTTAGGCCAGGATTAGAAATAAGGCAATGGAAATACATTCATTTTCTATCCCCATCCCCCCCTCTAAAGAATGCTTTGTTCTCTATGTGGTGCATTATAGAATGCGTAAGAGAGGCTAAAAGAAATAGATTTGGGAGGTTGTGGTTACATAATTCTACATTTTTTAAACTTTCCATAGTAAATTATAATTATTTTTCTATACTACACCTATAGAAAAATATGCAAAGACATAGTTCATTTTAACAACCATTTTCTAAGTCCATTGGTTGAATCATACGCGTATGAACTTCATTAGAGAAAGAGGAATTTTTGCCTCATAACTTTTTATTTAAATTAAACCATATTTGCCCCATTTGTCAAATCTAGTTAAAGTGAATTAATTTTTTCACATTATTGATTTTGATAGGCCAGCATTGGAGAATCAGATTTATAAGACTGTTTTTGCATGATTACAGTAGTTTAGCAATAGCATATAATATGGAGAACTTCCTTAATGATGTCTGAATCATGCCCTTGCTGCATTTTATGATAAAATTCTTTTAATATCTCCAATTTTCCCCTATCCTAGTTAATTCTGCTTGTTTTTATTAGACACTATTTTTTTACTATATTTTTTTTATCCAGAAACATTCATTTATTTATTCATCAAAGTGGCAAACAATTATAAAGTGCCTTCTGTGTTCTGGATATTAAGATGAATGGTGGAATATAAATAATAATTCTACTCTGTTACTCCTTTCCTGTTTTACAGTATTTCTACAATTCAATGAGAAACACAAATAGGTGAAATATCATTAAATTATGGGAAGAACACTATCCTTTCCTAGTTATACAGTATGAGAGGGAAAAGGATGACATACTTGACTCTCCCTGGAGATGCTAGCAAAAACAGTGTGGAGAGCACATTTCAGCTGAATTTTGAGGGCTGAATAAGAATTACCATTATTTGGGTTTTCTATTATTGCCATCACAAACAGCCAGCCACAAACTAAATGGGGTAAAATAGTAAAAATTTATTCTTTCACAGTTCTTGGGATAGAAGTCAGAAATCCAGTTGTTGAAAGGACCCTACTATCTATAAACTCTTTAGAGAAGGATCCTTCCTTAGCTTTCCCCAACTTTCTGATAACTCTTGGCAATTCTTGGTGTTTACTGGCCATTTCAATATCTGTTTGTTTATATAACCATCTTCTCTTATTCTGTGTCCTCTCCTCTTTTTATATAGTCATTATTCATTAGATTGAAGATGAAGTATCAGATGGACCTTGGCAAAAGACCAATATTGCCAGAAAAATGTTTAGCCAAGGGCTGCAGCCTTCAGCATGGACTAAGGCTCAATGTCAAGAAGACAAAGATTCTCGCCACTGGACCAATTGGCAGCATCAGGATGGATGACGAAGAGATTGAGAGTGTTCACAGCTTCAGTTTGCTCGGCTCCACAGTCAACACTCTTGGCACCAGCAGTCAGGAAATCAAAAAGCGTATCGCGATGGGAAGGTCTGCTGTTAGGGACCTCTCTAAGGTACTCAGGAGCAACAGTGTCTCTCTGGAGACTAAGGTGCGCCTGATACAGGCCATGGTATTTGCAATCGCTTGTTATGCATCGGAGAGTTGGACAATGACTAGGGAGGACAGAAGGAGAGTGGATGCTTTTGAGCTATGGTGCTGGAGAAGGGTACTGAATGTACCCTGGACTGCCAGGAAAACAAACAGATTTATCTTGCAGAGGATTAAACCAAGCTACTCCTTGGAGGCAAGGATTCTGGGGCTTCGTCTGACATACTTTGGACATGTTGCCAGGAGGGACGGGTCCTTGGAGAGAGACATCATGCTTGGGAGGGTTGAGGGACAACGCAGGAGGGGAAGACCCTCTATGAGATGGATTGATTCGGTGACTAGGGTAATCGGGATGGGTGTGTCGGAGGCGGTGTGGTTCGCGCAGTATAGAGCAGGGTTTAGGGCTATTGTGCATAGGGTCGGTATGAGTCGGAAACGACTCGACGGCACATAACAACAACAACAATGTTTTATTGACTATGCGAAGGCATTTGACTGTGTGGATCACAACAAACTACAGCTAACATTGAGAAAAATAGGAATCCCACAACACATAATTGTGTTCATATAAGCTCCATATCTTAATCAATAAGAAGTTGTCTGAATAGAACAAGGGTAGGAAGGGTGTGGGTCAGAGTTGTATCCTCTGTACCTATTCAGTCTGTATTTTGAGCAAATAATCCATGAATGGACTCTGCTGAGGATGGAGGGTCAGCTATGAGCTTGTTCCAACTCTAAGGTACTCAACAACAACATGTCCACTATAGCCATGCATAAGAAGCTCTCGTATTTCAGTCTATAGTGTGTTACATTGCTAACCAAATATTTTATACCTCCTGTCGCTCAAATTTACCAACAGAATCGAGGGAGAAAGTTGGAGAATCTCCTCCTACTGAATATTTACAGCCACAGAAATGCAATTGAGTGCTACAAAGATGCACCTTATCGAGGCCATGGTCTTTCAATTACTTGCTATGCATCAGAGAGCTAAGACAATGACTAAGGATGATAGAAGAAGAATCAATGCTTTAGAATTGTGATGAAAAATATTGAACACATCATGAACTGCTAAGAGGACAAACAGATCTGTCCTAGAGAGAGGGAAACCAAGTTGCTCATTGGAGGCAAGGATTTTGAAGATCCTTCTTACAAACTTTGGACATATTGCCAGGAGGGAAGAGTCCTTGGAAAAAGACATCATACTTGGAAGGGTGAAGAACAGTGCAGGAGAGGAAGACTCTGGATGAAATGAATTGACACAGTACCTGGGATTATGGGGTTAGGTGTGTTGGAGATGTTGAGATTGGCTCAGGATAGGACAGGGTTCAGAGATATGGTGCATACGATTGCTATGAATTGCAGGTAACTTGATTACATAAACAGTAACAACATAAGTAGGTACTGACTTGATGACAGTGAATTGAGTATAACATTATTTTGATCCTTAACTAATAATAAAATAATAGAAGTATCATTATCACTTATTTAGACGCACACCTGCCTGCAATTAGCACCTAAAACATTAACTACTGTGTGGTGTAGATTTTTGAGTGATAAAGTTTTCTATGTCTTAATAGTGATGGACCTATTTTAGATCTGTCTTTGAGAGAGTGAAGCCAAGTCTTTCCTTGGAGGCTAAGGTTTTGAAGCTCCACCTCACTTACTTTCAGCACATGGCCAGTAGAGACCAGTCCTTGGAGAAGGACATCATGCTCAGAAGGGTGGATGGAGACAGCTCAGGAGAGAGACCCAGGGTGAGATGGATTGATACAATAACGGGGGTGGTGGGGGTTGGTGTGTTGAAATTACTGAGACTGGCTCAGGACAGGGAAGGGTTCAGAGCTGCTGTATATAGCATCACTATACATTGCAAGTGACTCAATGGTATATAAAAACAACAACATACTATGATAGGTTTGGAAACAGGAGTGACATCCATTTCCTAAATAACATGCCTTCGGAAACTCTATGAACTTAGATAAATGTCAAAAGTTGTAGAGGTGCTTCCAGCCTTTTGTTCATAGGGTTGCTTTGAGTAGTGCTTGACTCGAAGGCAGTCAACAACAACTAATAACATTAGCAATGATTCTATTTGTTTTTTTTTATTGAATTAAAATTTTTATTTTATACTGGTTTACTTACCAAGTTTGTATACACTGTTTTTTCACGCTAAATCTTTCCTATTTCCTTTACTCACCTCTCCCTTCACCCATCAAACTTGGGGACCCTATGATCTATTTCTAATTTGAATTCTGAGCTCCATGAATTTTTGCTAACACTAACAGTCCATTGAGCTCTGGTAGTCTAGTGGGTAAGGAGTCGTACTACCAACACAAAAGTAAGTGGTTCTAATCCACCAGCTGCTACTCAATGGGAAGATAGGTTGTCTTCGCCAATATGATTTATAGATTCAATATTATCGCATCTTGATCCTTAACTAATAACATCAATAATAATTCTATTTCCAATTTACATTCTGATGTTCAAAATGTTTGCAATACAAGAATTTTGGGGATCATTATCCAATCCAATCAAGCCAGGAACCTGAGGAGAATGTGCATTGTAGAAGAAATAGAACACTAAAAAGCATGAAAGAAAAAAAATAGTTTTTAAAATTTTTCTGTTTTCACTCAGTCTATAATCTTCTGTAAGTGAACCCATTTATGATCAAACCAAATCTCCTACGTTTTCCCAACACCAGCATTTGCTCAAGTAAGTACTCTTCACTGTGCCCTACATTTGCCAATTTTTACTTTCATCCTCCATGTATTGATTATGCAAACCTGCCTTTAAGTGTGGTCAAATCAATCCTATCCTTCAGGAAAAGCTTATGTATTGCTTTTCTTTTAAAGTCTTCCAGGACTTAGACTCTTGCTGAGCTTCTCTTTTGGGAATCCCTTTTGCACTCAAGGCAAGTGCCACTCTATTTGACATTCAATTATACTTCCTAATTTATTTTGCAGTCTTTTTTTTATGAACTTCAGTCTAACTTGTGGGTAGACTCATTTTAACACGTGGCCTTGGGTGTGTATTTGCCTATCTTAAACAATAGGGATAATAAATATACCCTGAAGGATTTTCATGAAAATAAAATTTAAAACGCATATGTTGAAAAATATGTCTATAGTGCTGACTTTGCATCATCTAGTATAATAACCTTGGGAAATATAGATAGATAATCATTAAATTAATAAAGAGATGTAAATCAAAGGGATAGAGAGGAGACAAAAATGAAATATGAAAAGGAGGAAATTTAGTAATACAATGAAACAGTAGGTGTTCCTTTTACAGTATGCATATAGTATTTCAATAATACAGATAAAGCTGAGTGGACGTAGGTAAGGAATTGGTTAAGGTAATTTCTCGTAGGTTATTAATTGCAGATTAAAGGCTTTGTGCAAAAGGAGATTGGGATGTGTATTTTAGCAAGTTTTCTTAGTATATTCATTATTTTACATTTACTGTTGTCTATCTTATTGTTACTCTTGTTTACCACGTGTGTGATAATGGAGCCAGCAAAAAAGAGATAAATAGATAGATAGATAGATATTTCTCAAGTTCACACACATATGCAGTGGAACTAGATTCAAAGAAGAATGTAACTCTATGCAGCTCTGCATCATACTTATGACATCTCCAGCTCCAACAGAGTAACTAGGATACAGGTCTTGGGTATATGAGGATCTTCTCTGGATTGGAAAATTTAAATTAAAGTCCCAAAGTTCGAGTCTCCCAGTATAGAAAGCATAATAAACCACTGGTCATATATGTACTGCGATGCAAACCATGAACTGCTTTCAAAGTCCCTGAATATTGTGATGTTGGAGCTTATGGGATGGCATTCTATTAAGTGCTATTTACACAACTACACCTGGATCCTAGGAATTTCTGGCTCCTTACTTCTTCCAGATAATTTCGTTTAGAAGATGCATATCTCAAATTTCTTCCCTCTCATTTCACTTCCTCTCCCTCTCCTACTCTTTGCTTTTATTATGAACTGCTTAAGAAAGTGACTCATATCAGACCCTCCTGCAGGTTTTCAAAGGCAATTAATCACAATAAAAGAGAGGAGATGGCCCATCTTTCTTCCATGGAGCAGCTGGTGAACTGGAATAGTATCCCTTTGGGATGGCAATACAGTTTCTTATCACTTAATATTTTTAGAGTGTTTACAGAGGATCTTTGATGAAATATTGGTTAAAGAATTTAAGTGCTGACCGAAAGATCTGAGGTATCAACCCAACAATCACTCAGTAGAGAAAAGCTGTTGATGTAGTAATCTGATTTTGTAAAGGTATATAATCTTGTAAACCCCAGGAGGCGGTTCTGTTCTGTCTTATAGGGTGACTATGGATCACAATTAACTTACTGTCTGTATGCTTGGTTTGGGTATATAGTATTTATGCATTATGGATATATAGTTTATGTTCTTATTGTAATATGATATGGTGGCCCTAGGATAATAAGTTGTGTTGTCAGTCCAAAGATGAGCAGTTCAAATCCACCAAATGCTTCTCAACAGACAGGTGGGCTTTCTCCTCTTGTGTGATTTACAGACTCTAAAATCCACTGAAGGGTCAGATTTGATTTGATTCCAAATCCAAAGTCATGAGTTTAAGGGTTTGCTGTTTTGCTTTTATTTTTGAGACTTGTTGTTGTATTGTTATGCGCCATCCAGTCACCTGCAACTCATAGCTAACCTATGCACAATAGATCTGAAGCTTGCCGTATCCTGAGCCAATCTCATGCCCTCAGAGCCACCTAACCCATTATCTTAGTTTCTATTTCAATCCAACTCATCCAGGGTCTTCTTCTTCTGCACTGTCCCTCTATCCTTGCAAGCATGGTATCCTTCTCCAAGGACTGGTCTCTCCTAGCAACATGCCTGAAGTATGTGATATGGAGCTTCAAAATCCTTGCCTATCAGGAGCAACTTGGTTTCACCCTCTCTAGGACAGACCTGTTGGTCCTCTTCAGCAGTCCACGAAATGTTCAATACTCTTTCCCAGCACCACAACTCAAAGGCATCAATCATCTTTCTGTCATCCATAGTCATTGTCTAGCTCTCAGATGCATAGCAAGCAATTGCAAAGTCTATGGCCTGGGTCAGGCACACCTTAGTCTCCAGCCTGATATTTTTGCTCTTTTAGCCTTCTGGATGGTTCCTGACCACAGATTTTTCTTTTGATTTCCTGACTGCTACTGTCAAGAGTGTTGATTGCAGAACTGGGCAAGCTGGAATTGTTCATTCTTTCCAATTTACTTGCCATCCATCATGATGCTTCCAGTTGGCCCAGTGGTAAGAATAATTGTCTTTTTGATATTGTGCTTCAGTCCATATTGAAGACTACAGTCTTTGACCTTTTGAAGCAGACACTTCAGGCTCTCTTTTCTTTTCAGCAAGCAAGGTGTATCATCTTCATAAAGTAGGTTGTTGAGTCTTCCTCCAATTCTGATGTCACACTCCTCCTATAAAGCCTTCTTGATACTACAAACATTTAAATATCTGTTATATTCTTCAATATTATTCCATATATTTTTAAAGCAGTTTAGCTTTGTTGTTATGCTGTTAGGTGCCATTGAATTGCGTATGACCTATTGTGACCTTATGAACAGCAGATCTGAACCCTGTCCTATCCTGTGCCATCCTCACACGTCCTGACACACTCAAACCCATGGCAGCAGTCACTGTGTTAATCCATCTCATTGAAGGTCGTCTTCTTTTTCGACAACGCTTCACCTTTCCAAGCTTGATCTCCAAGGCCTTTCCTAGCAACATGCCTAAAATATGCAAAATGAGGCTTTATCATCTTTGCCTCCAAGGAACACTCTAGCTGCATTTTCTCCAAGATTTATTTGTTTGTTCTTCTGGCAGATCATTGTATAGCCAGTACTCTTCTCCAACACCACAGCTCAAATACCTCAATTTAAGCTAATCGACATTTAGTCTAGTAGTTAACATAAATTTCCATGTCAGGTGGCATGTATCTAATTCCTCTCTTTGCCACTTTTATATTTTGTGATTTGGTAAAGTTATTTAATTTTCCTCAAGTCTCATTTTCTTTACTGATAATATTGGGATTTTAATAATATTTACTCCTGGATACATTGAAGAGATGATTCAAATAAGGCATTACATAAAAAAAATCACCACCAAAACATCAAATCTTTAAACAAACTGCCTAAAACTTGGTAAACCCTTAGTAAAAATTATATCATGGACCATCATGTTTATGCTCAGTACGTTTTGTTGCTAACAGAATATATCAGCTCCTAATTTATTCTCATCTGTAGAAAACAGTTGTCATTAAAAATTTGCAGTCTATTTGGAGCCTGTAAAACCACATAGAGAGACAGTAGGGTTATTCAACAATAAAATGAGACTAAATGGAAACAGTGTTTTGAATTCTAATGCCAATTTCTTTTATTCATACTTTGCTCATAGAGAAGTCTGGCGTTAAATATATATAATAATTTTACAGTTCAAATAGGAAATTACTTTGGAAATAGAATAATTTTGTTCTGGTTTTTCTAAGTTCCTTGTGAGGGGAAGGTACAACAGGGTAAAGAGGTAAATTCAGAAGTCATCCAGAGGTTGTACTTGAAATATCAAAGTAGATAATGATGACTTAGAAAAGAATAATAAAATGGAAATGCTGGTGAAGTCAATCCCAGAACACAGCTGAGCTGGTGGAACATGTTGCGTCTCCTCTGTAGTTTAAATATCCTATGAATTAATCAAACTACTACTTTACAGCTCCTCTTGAATATCCCACAAGGGTCTTGACCTTGACCTTACCATGTCCTAAACTGTCAGTGATATT
This sequence comes from Elephantulus edwardii, assembly GCF_000299155.1. Taxonomy (NCBI): domain Eukaryota; kingdom Metazoa; phylum Chordata; class Mammalia; order Macroscelidea; family Macroscelididae; genus Elephantulus; species Elephantulus edwardii. Next base: position 37,507,486 of record NW_006399758.1, on the reverse strand, counting down.
CTCTTCTTCCTAAATTGTATTTCTAACAGAGCTTGTTCTGCAGTAAATAGAGTCAACATTCCCGGTGTTTTTAAGCTAGAAGCTTGTCTTTCTCCCTCTCTAACCTCACTTTATCCCCTACACTTTCCTGGTAATCCATCTGTAAATATTATTGATTTAACCTCCCTTTTGCTCATCGCCATGGCTACTACCTCAGTCCATCCTCTCAGATCTGAAGGACTGCGGTTTCCATTAAACTCCTCTTTTCAGCTCTACTCATATTTTCCTAAACTCCACTCTTCAGACTTCAGACCAAGTAAGTGCTCTCCTGAACTTAGCAAAGCTGTAATATTCCACTATGATCAGAAGAAAATTCCAACTCCTTTGCTGTGGCTGGTGAAGACCATCTTGGTCTGACTTGTGCCTGTAGCTACGTCCTCGTCTTAGGCATGTCTTCGTCTGTGTCACTTTGCAGATATTAGCCAGAGAGATCAGGCTTTTGTTGGCCTCTGACTGGCTAAATTCCTGGCTTTTACTCATTCTTCCCTGTCATTGAGCATTCTCTTTCGAGTTTTTCTCACTAATGACACCAATCTTCTTCAGCTTTAGTGTAAATACTGCCTGCTCCAAGAAGATACAACACACATGAAATAACTCCCCATCATTGCTGTTCTTGCGTAAAGACAAGTAGACACCAGCCTTTGAGTTGACTCCAATGTGTGATTACCTTCTGGAACATAGAATGAAATGCTGCCCAATCTTACACGACCCTTATTGTCAGTATGTTTGAGTTTATCCTTGTGACTATGGTGCTGATCCATGCTCCTGAGGGGTCCCTGTCCCCTCTCTGATGTTCGCTTCCAGGGACTGTTATATCTTGACATGTATAAAACAATCAAATGAGATAATGTTCTGTAATGATCCACAACAGTTTCATTGGTGAAAATTTTCATTTAGACTTTCTGGAATTTCTTCCTAGTCTTAACCTGGAAACTTTGTGAAACCATGGATGAGCTTGCTGGCTTCTGCAATACTATTGGCATAGCTCCCATTATCACAGTAACAAAAACCACCACAGTATGGCAATATGACAGAGAGGTGTGGTTTTACATAATACCCTATTTATTTTCTTCCTAGTACTTCAAATTTTATGTTATACACATGCAGCTTATCCATTAACACATATATTTATTGACTTGTCTATAATCTGTCTCCATAACAATCATAACCTGGCATCTCTCTGTAAGTAGAGAAACGTTTCTTATTTAACAGTGGATACCCAACATCTAACATTGTGCTTGACTTATAGCAGGTGCTAAGTATTTATCCAAAGGCCAAGGGGATGATGAAACTGTGAAATAAATACAGTAATAATACCTTAGGTATTTGAAGTCCCTGCAGACAGGTTTAGCACGCAATTTTTAACCAGAAAAATTGGGAAAAAAATGTTTGTCACTTTTAACATTAAGGAAATACAAAAATAGTTCTAGAAAAACAAAGTTATGCTTTGCCTTAAATTTTCACATGGGAATAAAAAATTAGAAACAAAGAATAAATAGAAATATAAGAGAAAATTATGAGCAAACGGGAAACACAGAAAAGGTTCAGTGGTGAGTGTGTAAATGTTAAGGTTTGGGTTTTTTCCATAATCATTCCAAGCAGGATACAAATAATCACCTTTTCATAACTGTGTTCTGTTGTGATGACTTTGTCATAAGTCATTTTTTTTTAATATAAATTGGGTGTTGTTGTGTACCGTAGAGTTGGAAACAACCCACAGCTGACCCTCTAGCAGATTTTCGGAGGCAGTTAATGGCAGGGGAGTAGATTGCCCATCCTTCTCCCATGGAGCAGCTGGTGGCCTTGAACTAAGTGTCTTCAGTATTACAGTGCAGCTTCTTGCCACTAGATCACCAGAGCTATCTTTTTATAAAAATTTTGCATCTTTACCTTTTATTAGTAGTATCTTTATAAGTCTAGTCTTGATTTGTGTCTGGGATTTGGGAAATCATTTTATATAAATTTACACATATATTTGTGTCAGGAACCATATTTTGCCAGGAAATATATGGAGAGAAAATACCAAGTCACAGTTTACCCCCCAAAATCCTACAATCTCCTTTAAATAGTTTTCAAATTTTAGTCAAGTAGATCTCTGAATACTCCAAGAAATTAATTTTTTTTTAAAACAGTGTTCTTGAACTCATTCTCATAGATTCTGAATCAGTAATCTGAACCATCATCTTGGAAGCTATGATTTTGACAAGTTCCCTAAAAAGATTTAGATGCAGTTTTTCTTTAGATAATTAGTTGAACAATGTTGTTGTAGCTGGAGAGATTCACAGGAAAGTGGCACTTATCATCCTGTGAGAAGGACTGTATGGGGTGTGACAGCACAAAGAAAGAGGACTTCATCCCTGTTTAGAAAAACTGGTAAAGGACAAAGAGAAATCCACTGTGAGAACCAGGATCTCTCTAATAGTGAGAGAAGTATGACTCTGGGGAAAGGAAGCAGATCTCAATAGTGACAATGGGTGAAACAAGAGGTGATGCGGGTAAAGGGAGATAAGCAGGGCTGTGCCATGCCTTCCAATGCTAAGCAAAGGAATATGAAAATAACGAGGAATATATGTGTCCTTTGAATTCACACCCCCCTAGGCCCCCGCTATACACACAATCCACGTATATAAAATTCTGCATGAAAATCTAGGAAATAATTGCTAGTGTGCAACATGCAATTTGTAGAAATTAGTTAAAAGGCTTTCAGAGTTTTAAAGACAAAAGATGACAGGGATGTGAAATAAAATAATCTCACAGTAGAGAAACCAGGAAATGAATAGATCTGAGAGATACTGAAGTGACACTGAGAAATGATCGCTTGTTCGTGAAGGATGAGCTGGAAGGAGATTTTAGATGGCTCTATCGCATCTACTTAGGCAGCTCTGGTGGCCTAGTGGCAAGAAGCTGTACTGCAATCTGAAAGGCATGTGGTTCGAGGCCACCAGCTGCTCCAGAGGAGAAGGAGGGACAATCTCCTTTCGTGCAGTTAACTGCCTCTGAAAACCTGCCAGGGG
>NW_006399758.1:37441180-37503873 GCF_000299155.1 Elephantulus edwardii | reverse complement strand
CAAGCTCACTTTAGTCTCCCCTAGTATTCATTAATTTAAAATCTAAGCATGGAAATCCAGCACTCTAGAAAAGAGAGAATATGTCAAAGGTGCATCACATCACCAATGTGTTTCCATTGATACTAGGTTTTACATTTTAAATAAAATTTTATAGTAAATAATCTTTATGATTTAAAAAACCCACTGAGTAATTCTGGAGATAATACTGTATATAAAAGGATGAGAAGTCAAAACCACAGTGTGTTAAATAGTTTAAAAAACATGTGAAAGAGGAATGAAAAATATTTATATCTATGAATTGTGTTGAAGAATATTGAATATACCATATATTGAAAAGAATAAAAAGTCGGTCTTGGATGAAGTGTGTTAACGTTGTGCCTGAAGCTTAAATAAGGATCTCACATAGTTTGAGTATGTTATAAGGAAGGACCTGTGTCTGGAGAAGGACATCATACTTGGAAAAGCAGAAGGTCAATGAAAGATAGGAACATCCTCCAAAGATGGATTTGACCCAGTAACTGCAAAAACGAGTTAAACTCACAAACATTGTGAGGATGACACAGGAGGTTTTTTTGTTGTTCACAGCTCACTATTAGTCAAAAGCTTTTGGAAAAACAAAACAAAACAAAACAAAACAATACAGCATCAAAACCAGGAATTGTAAAATATTCTTTGTATGGTGGTGTTGTTACAGGCCATCGAGTCACCTGGAACCCATAGCGACCCCATGTACAGCAGCTCTGAACTCTGCCCTGTTCTGAGCCAGTCTCACTAATGCCAACACACTAACCCTTATTGCCCAAGTCACTGTATCAATCCATCTCATCCGGGGCTTTCCTCTCCTGCACTGTCCATCCACCCTTCCAAGTATAATATCCTTCTCCAAGGACTGGACTCTCCTGGCCATGTGCCAAAAGTATATGAGACAGAGCTTCAAATCCTAGCTTCCAAGGAGAAACTTGGTTTCACCCTTTCCAAGGCAGACCTATTTGTTTTCTTGAGAGTTCATGGTATGTTCAAGACTCTTCTCCAACACTGGTATTCAAAGACATCAATTCTTCTGTCATCCTTAGTCATTGCCCACCTCTCTGATACATAGCAAGTAATTGAGAAGACCATGTCCTGGATGAGGTGCACCTTAGTCTCTAGACTGACGTCGTTGCTTTTCAGTACTCTGCAGGGATCTCTGAAAGTAGGTTTTCCTCAGTGCAATTCATCTTTTTATTTCTTGATTGCTGGTGTTAAGAGTATTGATTGTGGAGCCGAGCGAGCGGTAACTGTTAACAACCGCAATCTCTTATCCATCTATCATGGTGCTGTCAGTTAGCCCAGTGGTAAAATCTTTTGATGTTTAATGTCTTCTTGATGTTGAGCTTCAATCCATACTAAAGACTACAGTCTTTGACCTTCTGCAGCAAGTAGCAGGAACAAAATAGAAACCACCTCTCAAACATATTCCAGAATGGTTAAACTGAAATGTACATATTTAAAGTCCATTTGTATTCAGCTAGAAATCCACATCCTTTGTCTTGTCTGTGATTGAATTATTGCATTATTGTGGCTTTTTGAGTCTTATAAATAATTAATAGTTTAATTCTTCATGAACATTATTAATATTAATATAATGCCTAAGAATAACACATATCATACATTACTTGTCCTAAGTCCATTTTATGGTGTCAGTTCCAACTGTGTTATTTAGAGGAAGAATTATATCATTTCTTAAAATATTAAAATTATTCCCCTTTCAATAACCATTTCATGCACACACTGCATAATGTCTTAAGAGGATATAAAATGTGTCATTAAGTGTTTTCTAACATGTCTGTAGAAAACTTTCTGTGCTAGAATACTTTTTTTAGAATATTTGGTTTAATTATAGTCCCAAAATGATTTATTTCCACACTTAAAAGAAAATGGGAAGAATTTGAGGCCCAAGTTTGCTGTAGAAATGTACGGTGAACATATCAAATAATTCATAAATCTCAAAGGGAATTCTACAACCAATAAAGGAATTTTATATAACAAGTGCTCATTTATCTTAGGGTCAATGAGAGTTATACATGTATTGGCTTCATAGAATTGTATGGAGCTTAGAATGACCATTTTCATTCTGATGAGAAAAAGACAAAATAGTCAAATGAAGTGAGATGGTAAATGACCCAGAATATAAGCAGGAAGTCCCAGCATGAACAAAATCACTGAATTCAGGTCATGTGCATAAAACAGCACCATTTTAAAATGTCTGTCTGGGCCAGTGGAGAGAAAATGGTCCACTAAATCATAAAAGTAAATGGATAGAAATAATTAAGCTACTGTTAACTTTATATAGGAGGCCTTGGTAGAGTAGTGGTTAAAGAAATCAGCTCCTAACCTAAAAGTATGAGGTTTGGACTCACCAGCCACCTCACATGAGAAAGATGAGCCAGTCTGCCTCTATTAAGATTTACAGCCTTAGAAATTCTCTGGGCACTTTGTTCTACAAGCTCACTAAAGAGTTGGAAATTACCAGAGGGCAGTTGATTTCTTATGTGTGAGTTAATAGTGCTGTTGTTGTTATGTGCCGTCAAATTGCCTGTGACTCATAGCCTTTGTACAACAGGCCTAACCCCTGCTCTATCCTGTGCCAATGTCACTGTCTCCAGCACACTTACCCCAATTACCCCAGTCATTGAATCAATTCACCTCATAGAGGGGCTTCCTCCTTGCAACATGTCCAAAGTATGTTGGACAAAACTTCTGAATCCTTGCTTACAAGGCACTGACTGGTTTAACTCTCTCAAGGATGAACCTGTTCATTTTCTTAGCAGTCCATGGTACCCTCAATACTCTTCTCCAACATCACAGCTCAAAGGAATCAATTCTCCTTCTATCCTTCCTAGTCATTGTCCAACTCTCTGATGCATAACAAGTGATCGCAAAGACCATGGCCTGTATCAGACACACCTTAGTCTCCAGAGTGACATCGATCAAAAGGGCTGAACTCTCTCAGCATTTTTTAAGTTCAAGGAACTGAAAAACAGACTCAGACCTTGAGTTGCTATACTTAAGAATGCTTTGGGCAGAATATTAAATGATCCAGGAAGTATTTAAAGAAGATGGAAAGAGAATACAGAGTCACTGTACTGAAAGGAATTGGCAAATATGGAATTTCTTGAAACGACATATGAGCAAGAGACTATGGTGATGAAGGAGGATGTTCAAGCTGCTTTGAAGGAATTGGAAAAAAATAAGGCCCCAGAAATTGATGGTATACCAATTGACACATTTCAGCTAACAGATGCTGCCCTATATTTGCTCACCAGGTTGTGTCAAGAAGTCTGGAGGGCAATCACTTGGCCAACTGACTGGAAGAGATCCTAATTGTTCCCATTCCAAAGAAAGGTGACCCAACAGAGTGTGTACATTAGCAGACAATATCATTGCTATCACATGCAAGCAAGATTCTGTGAAGATTATCCCCAAATGACAGCACATCAACAGAGAACTGCCAGAAATGCAGACTGGATTTAGAAGGGGTCATAGTACTAGGAATATTGTAGCTAATGTTAGATGGATCTTGGCTGAAAGCCATGAGTACCAGAGGAATGTCTCTCTTTGTTTCATTGATTATGCAAAGGTGTTTGACTGTGTGAATCACAACAAACTGTGGCTGACTTTGAGAAGAATGGGAATCTCAGAGCACTTGATCATTCTAATGTGAAGCCTATACCTGGGCCAGGAGGCCCAGAACAGGCATCAGAACAGATCAAGGAAACACTGCATGGTTCAAAACTGGGAAGGATGTATGCCAGGGATGTGTCCTATCTCCATACCTTTTCAACCTATATGCAGAACAGATTATCTGGGAGCAATCTGCGTTATGCATATGACACAACCCTGCTTGCTACAGCTGAGAAGGACCTGAGGCGCTTGCTTCAGAAAGTCAAGGACTACAGCCTTCAATATGGATTGAGGCTCCGTATCAAGAAGACAAAGATTCTCACCACTGGGCCAATTGGTAGCATCATTATTGCTCGTGAAAAGATTGATATTGTTCACAGCTTTAGTTTGCTTGGTTCCACAGTCAACACTCTTGACACCAGCATCCAGGAAATTAAAAACTTAATAATACAAATACAATTAGGCAGTATGTAAAGTAATCCTTTAAAAAAGTCAATAACAAAGTTAAACAGATATTTTTTTTATTAGGGAGCTCTAGTGGCCTAGTGGCAAGAAGCTGTGCTGCAATCCCGAAGACATCACAAGTTCGAGGCCACCAGCTGCTCTGTGGGGGAAAGATGGACAATCTCCTCCCATGCAGTTAACTGCCCTTGAAAACCCACCGGAGGGTCAGCTATGAGTTGGTTCTGACTCTACAATTATAACAAAAACTTTCCACTTATATTATCTAGACACTAGTATATTTTGATTTAAAACATTATCTGGTTAATTTGGATCTGTTAGATTAAAATCGTCCAACAGTAGGAAGGAGAGAGGAAAAGGAAGTTTTAATACTTTAGATAAATGTTTTGAAGTATCTGGAAATGGAAAATGTATTTAAAAATATTATCTATGTAATATATAGCAGAAACAATACTGTTCATAGCATGAATATTATTAAAATACAATATTTATCAAAACCATAGATTACTGGTACAAGTTCCTATATCATATGCTAGCAATAGCAGATCTTTTTGTTTGTTTTTGCTCTTTTTAAAGGTAAGGTTAAAGATGTTTTGAAAAACAGAGGAAACTTCTCAGTCTTATGCTAGCTTCTTAATTCTTATCTGAAATTTTCAACTGCAAATCTTAAATTCACTTGACAGAGACTTAATTTGCAAGGTTTGTGAATAATGCTGGTGAATAACATTATTTCCCCTGTAAATTCTAGAGAAGCAAAGTTAATGATTATATCCAAATACAACTGGGATTGCCACATGGCAGCTGTTAGCATTTGTTTTCCCTCTTTTTGCTTGGACCACTGCACTTATTTGGCATTCACTATTATTTAAAAAAATGTTTAATTGCAGCTGGGGGAAAACACATATCAAGCCAGCCTATTTTTGAGGTAATGGTATTTGGTTGCCTGTGTTTATGCATTTATTCTCCTTCTGTTGCCTGTATTGGGATGTAAGAACAAGTGTCACAGAGCTTCAGAGCAAAGGTAAACAAATTCTTGAATTGCCCACTGAGTTTGCCAAGTGTGGAAGAGCTGCTGTCAGGGGACGGAGTCAGAGAATGTAGTTAATAGAAACAGAATATACAAAATAGGACCAAGAGGAACAGAGCCAGCCTAGAAATAGGGAGAGTTAGACATCATTCTTTCCCGTCCCTGAGTAACTCGTTCAATTGGTTATGTTTTTTCAAGGTAGCCATTGGCCTCATGGTGCTCTTGAGGGTTCTCTGGTGCTGTTTGCCAGAGGGAGAATTTCCCATGTCCCCCAGTCTGTCCTTTCATTGTTAGGTTCCATCAAGGCTACTGCGAACCTTTGAGTAACAGAGCTGAACCTTGCCCAATCCTGTGCCATTCTCACCTTAACCTTTATTTTGTTCTTAAAAGTGAGTTCGTTTGGTCACTTTCAATGAATGCCTTACAATTTTCATTGGACACAAATACATTTTTACAGAAACATTTCAGAGACAAGAGGCCCCTGGTCCAAGAATAGGCACACGTGGGAGAGGATTAACAGAAAGATGCTCTGTATGCAAATCATCTTGTAATTGAGCTATCAAGTAGGGCCAAAGTATTCATTAATCTTATACTGATGTTTTTCATTTGGGGGGTTCATTTTCATGTCTCTAGAAGACCCGAACTGCATGCCTTCTGTAGTGCAGTGCAGTTTCTTGCCACTAGGATAACAGAGCTTCCTAACAAAACAAGAACAACAGTAGACACTATAATGTATTGCCTAGATTACTTCTTTAGGTCTAAGACATCCATATCCCCAGTTTCTAGGAGTACTGACTGCCGTTAATTTAAAGGTGAGTCTTTATCTGAGTATTGCACTTACTGAAGAGAGCTAGGGACCTTTCCCTAAGAACAATTTATATTCATATATTGGTCCCTTGCGGAGCTTCAAGTGGCCCAGCACCTTCAGGGTAATTCAGCTCTGGAGTATTCTGTGACTTTGGCTAAAGTCGCTGTTGAAATTGTATTACAGTTCATTTCTCTACCCAAATTTGTTGTTGTGCTTGTAATGTGCCCCTATGCACAACACCTCTGAAGCCTGCCCTGTCCTGAGCCAGTCTTAAGATACACCTATCCCCATTGCCCCAGTTGCTGTGCCAATTAATCTCATTCGCAGTCTTCCTCTTCTGCACTGGTCACCCGTCAGCTCCTACCCTCCCCCCTTGGATCCTCATACAAGTTTTACTAGTTACCTATTTCTGCAATAATGGTCTTATACAGTATTTGTCCTCATGGCACTGAGTTCGTTCACTCAGCATAATCATCTCAAATCCCTCCAAAGTTATGTAGTGCTTTTCAAAACCATTGCTCCTGCGTGGTGCGAAGTATTCTGTCATGTGAATTTACCACCATTTCTCAATCCATAACGATTGTTGTTGGCCATTTGTGTTGCTTCCATGTTCTTGTGACGGTGAGTAATGCTGCTATGAACATTGGTGCACAAATCTCTGTGTATCAGTTCTAATTTCCTTGGGGTAAGTTCCAAGCAGTGGAATAGCTAGGTCATATGGAATTTCTATGTTCAGCTTTTTTTGAGGAAACACCAAACTGCTGAGAACCTGCGTGAGTAAAAATAATATGCAGGGTCCACAAACTGCTGAAGTGCTCAGGAACAGGGAGTGTAGATCCCCAGTAAGTGTGGAGAAAAACAGTAGAGCACCTCCTAGAAGCAGACAGGATCTCTGAAACGTGACTGAAAGAGGGAAAATTTCTTCCTCTCTCTAATTGGTTGAGAATCATACAATACATGTCTTAATTTTGTCCACACTGATACTATTGTGGGGGGGGGGAAGGAAAAAAAACCCAAACAAAACACCAAAACAACCAAACAAACCCAGAAACCACCAAAAGCCAAAATCCGTCTTAGAGATAATTTAGTGGTTGCCATTTCCTTTTTTACAATAATCAGTCCCCAGGGAAGTCATCATCATTTGGCTCTTACATATTTTACTATCTTCTGCTGTAATCAGTATGCTGATTTCAAGAGCAGATAATGATGGGATCTTGTTATACGGTGGTTAAAAGCGTTAACTTTTTTTTTTTTTAGGAATTATCTTACTTATTGCTACTATTTTGGCATAATTTTCACAGTTTATTATTTTTTCTCCTCTGTTACTGTCCACTCTTGTGCAGATAGTCTCTAAGTCAAAAGCACAAAGAAATGCAGGTTGTGTTATCTGTCTCTTTAGAAATATTCACTTCCTTTGTTTAAACGTATTTTTCTCTAGGGCTCACATTTGTTTAAACGTATTTTTCTCTAGGGCTCACATTTCGTAATTGAAACATTCTCTGTAGTTGATTTGAACATAAAGAATTGTGTATTTTATTGGCTTAGCAAATTTTGATTTTGTTTTCAAAAGCAGGACAGCAGGAATTTCTGTCTCTCTCTCTCACACACACACACTTTATTTGCATACTTCTTAATACTATGATGCATATTATATGGTTGTGATGCCAACTGAAAGGCAACTCTGTTTGAATCCACTAGCTAGCCTGAGGGAGAAAGATGGACAATCTCCTAGCATGTGATTTACAGCCACTGAAAACCTGTTGGAGGGTCAGCTATGAGTCAGTTACTAGTCGATGGCACACAACAACATACATAAATACATACAGCGAAAGTAGATGCTAGTCTCTATACCTAAGAAATAAAAATTTACCAATTAGTATATTCTTTTTTTGATATAATTCTTATTTTATTTCCAAAATCAAACTCAACAGCCGTCATGTGGATTCAGATTCATGGTGAGCCTCCACTGGGTTTCTGAAGCTGTAAGTCTTTAGGATAGAAGATCTTATGTACTGTGGAGCAGTTGATGGAGTCTAACTGCATAGATTTAGATTGGCATCACAACTCCTTACGAATAGGCTGCCAGTAGTTCCTTATGGCATTCAAGAGAGTCTTATAAGTATTTGGTTTAAGAATGTTTTCCACAGTTTTTAAAATTCAGCTCCTTCCCCTCCCCCCCCACTCTACTGCTGTGTAATTATTTGTCACAAAATTCAATCCACTGTAGGTTCCATTTGTTTGTTTATTTATTTAAATTACTGACAGCAAAATTTGTTCTTTGAAGTGTAAATTCTATAAGTTTTGACAAATGTATCAAGTCATGTGTGTAACATCACAGTTCCTTAAATAGCAATTCAGTTATTCTCCAAGAGACTTTAAGTTACTGCTTTGGAGGTTACTTCTTTCTTCCTTTCCCCAAACCCTAGGCAACTACTGAATTATTTTCAATCTCTGTAGTTTGCCTTTTACAGAACACAATAAAATTGGAATTGTACAATATAGTCTTGTTTCAGTCTGCCTTTTCATTTAGCATAAATGCATTTCAGATGCATCCATAATCTCAAAATCAGTAGTTTATTCTTTTTAATGCATGCAATTCTTTTAATATTAAGGCTAGAATACAATTTATTTATCCATTAACTCATTGAAGGATATTTAAGTTGTTTTTAGTTTAGGGCAGTAATGCATAATGTTTCTATAAACATCCATGTATAAGATTTTGTGTGAATACACATTTTCATTTCTCTTGAGAAATAGCTATGATTAGGATTTCTGGGTAAGTGAATATTTAATTTTATAAGAAACTGCCAAAATGTTTTCCAAAATGGTATTACTTGGTATTGCCAATCTTTTTAGCATTTTTAACTGTGATTTGTATGAAAGTTTACAAAATATATTGTAAGATATTTTTCTCCATCAATCACGAATATTTTGTTCTATAACATCAATTATTATACGTACAATGTCTGATCATCCATTGATTCTTTCACCCATTCCAATAAAATGTTCATTTATTATCTATTAATATTCTATTTTCTCTCTCTACCTCCCCAGTAACCACACTAGATTGATTTTTTCCATATGTTAACTTTTGTTTACTTTTTAAAGCAGTCCATTTTTTTTATGTTCTTTCTAAGGATAATAATAATATATCTCCTCCAGTAAAAACTTTCAACCTTGAAAATCCAGGGAGGGCAACTATGTATTAGAACTAAAAGGCAATAGAATAGGTATGAAGTTGGAAGTGATATGGTATTGGTTAAGAGACTATATCTATGTGTTTTTTCATGGTTATTTCAAGAGAAACTTCCCCCTAGAACTTGCCTTATCTTTATGAATAGAAAACATCTTTAGAAGCATTCCTGAGATTTTCTTTGCTGACATGTGTAACTTTTTGCATGTGTAACCTGTCTTAGAAATAGAACAGGCAAGTTGTCACATGTAAATAGAACAAACTAGTCTGAGAATATTGAATCAAGTCCTCATATATGAAAATGATGTGAGGGTTAAATGTGAAAAATAAGGTGAAGGAACTATTGTCAAGGTTAAGTAAATAGTGATTATTATTATTTTAATTAGTCATTATGTCTTAATAGCCTGTCGATTGGAACCACATGTGGAAGTGATAACTGACTTTGGGCATGATTTTTTCAAAGTCAAGCAGGAGGTAAGGATAAGTGTTTTAAATATCTAGTCGGCTACGTTTGAGAACCTCTTCAATCAGAATTTCCTGGGGGTATTTTTTAAAATTTATATTCTTCAACCTACACCAGACCTACTGAATCAGAATGTCTGAATAAGAGGCCCAGAAGTCTGCATTGAAAATATGCTAACCAGGCTGAACGTTATATACATGAAATTTGAATACTATTGCATCTGGTTGTACTCTAGAGGATTTCCTCCTAAAATCTCCCCTGTTAAATATTCCTATAAAAACCTTGATGATGATCTAGAGATGTTGATCAGATCTGTGACTGACCTAATTGTGACTAATGTGGTCAAAATTCCTTGGAAAGGAATATCATGCTTGGAAAGTTGGAGGGTCAGAAAAGGAGAGGAAGAGTTTCAACCAGGTAATTTGGCACAGTGACTGCAGCAATGGGTCAAAGTATGTCAGAGATAATGAGGCTGGTACAGAATAGACAAGGTTCAGGTCTATTGTTCATTAGATTGATACGAGTCATACTCAACTCAGTGGCACCTAATAACATCAATAACAATCTGTCAGTAAGGACTAAAATGAAGAATGTAAAATTTAATAGAAATTTATGTAAGAAAAAAGATGTTAATTTTAATTAAATATGTGTACATTTTGAGAAGGACTGATACAGTGACTTCAACAATGGACATATGCAGAGCAAAGATTGTGAGGATGACCACGATCAGGCAGGGTTTCTGACATCGTATCACTGTGAATCGGAGCAAAGTCTGTGCCTCCTAACCATCACCACCACCACAATCACAGCAACAGCATATGCACATGGAGAAGGTGCGTAATAATTGACTATCACAGTTATCTTCATATGAAATGTCAATCTGAGGCTTCAGTGAAATAGTGTTTAAAGCATTAGTGTGAAACACAGATTTCTACTTGCAATACTTCCATGAGGGGATAATGTTGTTGTACTTCATACTTGTTATAGACTAACTGGAAGCAATACCAGTGTCTGAGTACCACGTTTTAAGAAGAACCACAGTGTTTGGGGAAGAGGACTCAAAATAGCTCAGACAAGTCAGAATACTTAGTCATCTCTTTAACAGGTTGTTAAGGAAAGTTCAAGCTTCTATTTTACTCACAATCTTGACATTAGTGTTTTTTATCAATTGTCCATTCTCTTGTCACTATGTGTGAAGCATTTCTTAGAATGATTTTACTTAAATGTTATCTTCAAAAAGTTGAAAACGAATTTTTACAGCCTTGTAATTCTACAAAAGGAATATAAATGTGTTAAAAAATAATGTGCATTTTAAATGTGAATACATTTAGGATTTTATCAGATTGACAGCAGGAAACTTGGGCTGTGCATCTGTTACAAATTTGATAGTGTTCTCTCAAAAGCCAAATGGATCCTTCTCTAGAGGGTTTGGGTTTTTAAACCCGTGTTCTTCTTTAAGGTTAAGAAAAGCAGTTTGCTGTCTGACCTTCTCTGTATTTCACTCCCTTATTTATGCATGTGTTTATTCATTGTTGCATTGATACTTCTGTTTCTTAAATACATTTTAAAGAGCATTTGAATTGCATTTACTATATAATGACTAAAAAACCCCCAAAGGCCCTGTACTAAATAAGAACATGCCTGATGAGTGAGGCAAGACTTTCAGCTACAAGATGACACATGATTAACATTATTCTTCACATGTATAATATCCTTGATTGGTCCTTGATCTATCCTTGACATTTCCAATAACCCAGCAACATCTGGTCCTGCACACTGAAATGTGGCTAGTTCACGTTAAGTTGTGCTAAACGTGTGTTTTGTGTTGTGAGTGCATTTTTGAGATTTAATGCTAAAAACTAAGTAGCTCATTAATATTTTTACATGTTGAAATGATATTTCAGTTACATTGAGTTAAATAAAAATATTATGGAATGGTTTCATCTCTTCCTTTTACTTTTTAAAAAATGTGACTTCTAGCAAAATTTAAATTAGATATGAAGGTATTAATATGTTAATTTTATTGTCTGTACTTCTAAGGAGACCTGTCAGAAGGCTTATTGGTAAGGAATTATGCTGCTAACCCAAAGTATGCAGTTCAAATCCACTAGTTGCTCTTCATGAGAAGATGAGTAGTTTCCAGCTGCACTATTTATTGTCTCTGAGAACCCACTGGAGAGTTCTGACTCAATAATATATAATATAATAACAAAATATTTTATTAGTTTTAATGAACATTTACAGAGATTTTGGACTTTCATTCATTCATTGTTGTACTTTTGTCTTTATCCCCCTCCCCCCAGTTTGCTCCTCTCTTTTAAAAGCAAAAGATAAACTTCTTCATTGGTATACAATCCCACAGACCCTGCTCCCCACCCTCCCCCACCCCAAATAGCAACATATTTTTAAGGCAGCATTAATGGTTGGGGGCCCAGGCTATTTGATTTCTTAAGATCTGAGTTCTTGCTATGGATTTTGGAGACCAAGGACACACCAAAGATTTAAAGGACAACAAGGTCAGTTTAGAGACTTCGATGCGCCTGATTCAAGCCATGGTCTTCTCAATTCCTTCCTATGCACCTGAAAATTGGATAATGACTAGAAATGACAGCAAAAGAATTGATGCCTTTGAACTGTGGTGCATGGACTGCCAAAAGAACAAACACGTCTGTCTTGGAGGAAGTGAAGGAGAGTTCTCCATAGAGGTAAACATAGTGAAACTTCATCCCACATACTTTGGATATGCTGTCAGGAGGGGCCAATTCTGGGGAAAAAAGACAACATGCTCAGAAAGATGGAAGTTTAGAGAAAGGGAGGAAGACTATCAACAGGGTAGGTTGACCCAGTTGTTGTCAAAAATAGGCCTGAGCATGTCAGAGATGTTGTGGATGGCTCGCTCAGTAGAGGTCAAGGTTTACATCTGTTGTTCATAGGTTTGTTAGGAGTTGTTGTCAACTTGCTGGCATGGGACTAACAACAACAACTTCCTTAGCCTTAAATATGAGCTTGATGTCAATAACTCTATAAACAAAACACTTCCCTGAGCAACAGACTCAGTAAGGTTTGCTTGCACTCCTAATAACTTTCTTTTTCCGCCTGCAGCGATGACTCTGGGGCCATTTTATTCCCAATCAATGACTGGCTAATAAAGCAGTTAAGTGTGCATGACCTCATGATCTATTTGGTATAGGTTTCTATATTAGATTTTAGGAAAATTAGCATGCAGAGTAAAACCTCTTTTCCCCAATGGATTCCTCTTTTTTTTTTCCCACCTGAAGATGATTTTTAAGACCAAGTAATAGCTTTCATTTGCAAGAAATTTAAAAGAAAATTATGGACTTGGGTATTAGTAATATAGGGAATTCAGTATAATATAATAATATATTCAGTATAATATAGTATTTCAGTATAATATAGTGATATGGGGAATATAGTTGTACATCATTAGTTGATTTCTTCTTACTATTATATTTCAAATGATGACCATGTTTTTAGAACTGGAGAGCCATCTCACCCTGAGGATAGATGCCTGAAAATACAAATGGTACTGAAATAAGTTCCCAAAGAAATTATAAACAAGGCTATTTTGACTATTGTAGATTGCTTAAGAACTTTCTAAAATGTGACAAATTTAAACACTAGGAATAATTCATTGTTTATAATAGTTAAAATTACATACTCTGTAACCTTTATTGAAATAAATATCCTTCCATCAATGGTAATTTGTCAATGCTATTTCAAGGAGAACTAATCATTATATTAGTCTTGCCTTAAATGTGCCACTCTAATTGAAGTTAAGAATCAATTGTATTAAAATATATAGATTTTCTATTGATGTTAATTTTCAGGTGTCATGGACATCATCTTTCTAAATGAATAGTTCTACAGTACAGTGAAAATATAGAAACTTCTATCCTGCTTTACTAGCATGTAGTTTTGAAAGTCAAGCCCCATTGTTTAACATCTTTGAAAGACGTACCGTGAATTGAAGTGTGGGAATGAAGTCTGCGTGAGGTGGTAGACCTTTTGTGCAAAAATTACTCAGTAACAAAACAAAATCCTACTGAGTAAATGCATTTGGAGTCATTTATACTTTGGAATATTAAGCAACGCTAACAAAAGAATGAGGTCACTGTACATGAGTTGACAAAGTAAGATTTCTAAGACATTAAATTGGAAAACAAAAGTGGCACAGCTACTCATAAAGATGACTCATTTATGCAAAAAGATACATATGTATAAATCACACATATGCATGCAAATGTACAGAATAGGAATAGAACAAAAGACTGAATATACCACTACAGGCTGTGAGTAGGGTGGGGACTGGTAGTTGTGGATTTGAAATGATAACAATTTATTTCCGTATGTATCTGTTTTATTAGAATGTTTTACCTAGGAATATAGTTGTATATTATTGGCATATAATTGGCAATAGAAAAACGAAGTTATAGACAAAAAGTTATTATTTTATACTTAATTTGCAGGGGAGATACCATGATCACAAAGGTGTTACCCCAGGATGAGACTTGTCCTTTGCTCTCCAGATGTGCTGACCCCTGCAGATGTGGAAAACATGACTGCATAATTTGTGGTGGTGGGAGACTGCATTTGCGCTTTCCCCTGTTGGGGGAAAAGTTATTATTTAGATTCCCCCCCCAACCCTCCATGTCTTGGTTTAGGAAATTGTGCACACATGTGCCCACACAAAATACAATCATACACACACACATGCGTGCACGCGCGTGCGGACACACACACACACACACACACACACACACACACACACACACACTCTTTTTCTATTCCTAAATGAACTGGAAACCTTCATTTGCCTTCTGGAGGCTAAGGGCAAAGAGCTAAGGGAATGGGGCTGCTTCCACAGGGGAACCGTATTTAGAAGACTTTTTTTTTCCTTCTTCTGCACGATTTCAGGGGTGGGAAAGTGGCTGAGATAAGATTTAAAAAACTGAGAAGTTGGCACAATTGCAGTAAATTTTGAGGAAAAATGAAACTTCAGATCATAAGTGTTCTGATTTGTCTTGTCTTTTTTTCATTTGATCTTTATAGTCTTACTGCCCAACTCTCATTAGAAGAATTTGGAGGGTGGAAGAGGAGAACTTGTGTTCGGCTTCTCCCACCCGGTGTCTGTGGACTCTAGAGGTGGTCATATTTTTTTTCCAGTCTGATGAATAAAAAAGCATGTAAAATGTACAGGCATGAAGCAGGGGATGAATTCTTGAATGATTTTCAAGTAATCCCTAAATTCCTGATAAATGTACAAGTTGATGTTTTTAGAAATGTTTCTATCCACCCATCCATCCATCCATCCACCTATTTACATCTCTTTTATATTTTTGGCTTCCAAGCTTAAAATGAGCAACAGTGCACAAACTTCTTTAACCCATCCATGCCTCATCAGATAACATAATAGCCCTAAGCCTTCTGTGGGACACAGATGACTGGTATTAACGGTAGATACAATAGGAATAAATATTTGTATTCGTGTTTTTATTTTTATAGTTGTGAGACCTTTGATATATTAATCTCTGATGGATGAAAGCATTTTATAAGCAAAACAATTTCAAAAGAAAAATATCTTTATTGTTGCTATCTAAATAGTCATGTATGCACTACTGATATAAATAGGTCTCCTTTCAATTTGAATTTCTTCCATTTACACAGCCTTTTCTTTTTCCTTTGTGGTCGTCAGACTTTCTTGGTTTTTTCTTTTTCTAGTAGACTCTAAAACTTGTGAGGGCAGAGTTCACGGGGACATAAGCCCATTATGTTCGTTAATATATGGCGAGCGCCTACCAAAACCCTTGGGTCTGCTGTTTCTTGTTGTGTGTTGTCAGGTTGGAATCAGCCCCTGGCTGACCTCCAAGTAAGTTTTCAGGGCAGTAAATCCTCATGGGAGATTGCTTATCCTCATGTTGAGTAGCTGGTGGATTTGAACTGTGTGCCTTTGGCATTAAAGTGCAGTTTTTTACCAAAGGCAACCAGAACTCTTGGTTGTTGTTGTTTTTAGGTGCTGCTGAGTCAAGTACAGTTCATAACGACACTGTGGACAAGAGGTCTGAACTCTGTCCTATCCTGTGTCACCCTCACAATCTTTGATGCACTTGAGCCCATTGTTGCAGTCACTGTGTCAATCCACCTGGTTGAGAGTCTTCCTCAATTTCAATATTTTTTCACCTCAAGCATGATGTTCCTCTCCAATGACTAGTCTCTTTTAGCAAAATGCCCAAGATATATGAGATGAAGGTTTATCATCTTTGCCTCCCAGGAACACTATTGAGCTCATAGTAGGCATGGCATATATAAATTTAAAATTAATGTGGAGATTATTCTGCATTGTTGTTGTTGTTAAGTGCCATTGAGTCATAGGCAACTCATAGCGACTCTATGAATGAAAGACCTGAACACTTGTATAACTTTCTTCATTTCTTCAAGTTCATTGGGTTGAAAGAGGCAAGCTATTTTGGAAGTAGATGCCACTCCTACTTCCAAGCTTCTTTTAATCGGGGAGCTCCACCAAACACTGTCCACCATGGGCAACCATCATCACATTTGACACATCAGTGTCACAGTGTTTAGCTTCACAGCAACCACAAATTACCTCTGTACAGCAAGTGGACACACTAGGGCTATATGACCTAGAAGAATGTTTGACCAAAAACAATAAAAAAATGCCCAATTTATCTGGAAAGTCCCCTCTGCTGACACCACTTGGGACAAAAAGAAAACCATAAAATCCATGAGAGAGCATTCCTTACATGTGTCCCTCCTCAAGACATGAGAGGCCTTCCTAAGGTCTACCTGGAACCGAGATTCCCAACACACTGGCCCTCAGCCCACAGCCTACAGGCATAGCCAAGCATTTCAGTATTCTGAATTATTATGCTTATTACTTCTTTGTTTTCTCCATATCCTTATGCTTATACTTCCTTTCAATGGATATTCATAGCAACTCCTAGTATTTATCCTGATTCAATATCTTCTCCTTTGCCATCTAGTCCCAAGTTTTCAGATATCTTCTATTGTTGTGTCTACAGGCCAGGTGTACCTTCAAGCTCCAGTCCTCAAATAACCCATGCCTGCTAAGTGGTTCTACTGGGAGTAATAAGTAACTTTAATTCAAATTGACCAAAAGAAACTTTTGTATTCTGCCCATATTGAACCCACTTTTCATCATCTTTAGCTTCATACATGTTGTTTTTGTTATGTGCCATCAAGTCGCCTGCAACTCATAGTGACCATATGTACAACAGCCCTAAACCCTGCTCAAACCCTTGCTGATCTTATTGTCTGTAACACACCTATCCCCATTACTCCAGTGACTGAATCGATCCATATCATTGACGGTCTTCCTCTCCTGCATTGTCCTTTTATCCTCCCAAGTATGATATCCCTCTCCAAGGACTGATTCTGCCTTGCAACATGTCCAAAGTATGTCAGATGAAGCTTCAGAATCTTTGCCTCAAAGGAGCAGCCTGACTTTACCCTCTTCAGGAGGAACTTGTTTGTTCTCCTAGCAGTCCATGGTAAGTCAATACTCTTCTCTAGCATCACAGCTCAAGTGGATCAACTGTCCTATTATCCTTAGTCATTGTTCAGCTCTCTAATACACAGCAAGTAATTGAAAAGATCATGGCCTGCATCAGGTGCACCTTAGTCTCCAGACTGACATCATTGCTCTTCAGTACTTTGGAGAGGTCTCTGAAAGCAGACTTTCCCAATGCAGTTCATCTTTTAATTTCCCGGCTTCTGGTACCAAGAGTGTTGATTGTGGAGCCAAGCAAACTGAAGCTATGAACAATCTCAATCTCTTCATATATAATCAACCATCTATAATGATGCTGCCAATTGGCCCAGTGGTGAAAATTCTTGTTTTCTTGATGCTGAGCTTCAATCCAATTGAAGGCTGAAGTCTTGACAAATCAAGGGGAAGACTTGGATCCAGTTCTTTTTTGGTCTTTGATGTTGTTGTTAAGTGCTAATAGTAGGCGAATCATAGTGACGCTATGAACAAAAGTCCTCAACACTTAAATGACTTTCATTCTTTCTCTAGGTTCGTAGGGTCTCTGGAGACAAGTTATTTACAGAAGTGAATGCCACTCCTGCTATGATAAGGCACATAAATTTCAATGCCTATATAGACATCATTTAATTAATTAGAGAGTTTATCAATAACTATCCTTTATAATTGCTATTAGAAGTAGATGTCTCATAGACTAAGTACTTAGTGTGGTTTTCTAGTTTACAGAAAATAGAAAGAATTAGTCATTATTGTCATTCTGGATCATTCTTCTTCCTTGTGTTCCATATCCACTTGGTAATAAAATTCCCTTCTGATGACCTGGTGACAAGAAACTGTGCTGCAATCCTGAAGGCACGTGGTACTAATCCTGCCAGTTGCTCCGTGGGAAAAGAATGGACAATCTTCTCTCATTTGATTAAATGCCTCTGAAAACCTACTGGAGGGTCAGCTATGGGTCAGTTCTGGCATGGTACACAACAATAACAAATATAATTTACTCGTTTTGGTCTATACTACAAGGCTATAGTCCAGACTCTCATTAGCTACTACTTGCAATTATTGTTATGTGCCATTGAGTTAACTGCAACTCATAGTAACTGACTCTATGAACAATAGCTCTGAACCCTGTCCTGTGATATACCTACAACCATCACCCCAGTTATTATATCAATGCATTGCATCTACGGCCTTCCTCTAATGTGCTGACTCTCCACCCTTCCAAGCATGATGTCCTTCTCCACGGACAGCCCCCTCCTGGAAACATGCCAAAAATGTGCCAGATGGAGCTTCAGAATCCTTGCTTCCAAGAAGCAATTTGGTTTTACCCTCTCCAGGACAGATCTATTTGTTCTCTTGGAAGTCTGTGGTAAGTTCAATACTCTTCTTCAACACCACAACTCAAAGACATCACTTCTGTACTACTACAATTAATATCTTTGATTACAGCTTTTTTCTTGTTTCAAATGTACCTTCAACCTAGTTTCCAGGATGTAGGTAAATTCTTATGGTGAAAACCAATTGTGAATTGATCTTTTAAGCTTTAGATTCCTATTAATAGATATCCATGTAAAGATAGTAAATTTGGGATTCAGGAGAAAAGTTTAAGATGTAAAGATAATATTTATAAATTTATAAATAATTGTTTTGTTAATGAAATACTAATAAAAGGGAAAGAATGAAAGAAACTTTTAAAAGACTTTTGTTACTAATAATTTAACTGATAATTCAATGAGGAAAGATTTCACAAAATAATTTTGTTAATACTGATATAGAAAATATTACATTTAAACAAATTTAATCATATTATCATGTTTATTATGAAAACTCATAATAAACATGAAGAAAGATCTATATGTGAGAGAATAGAAAATTACATGTAGATAGAAAAGATAACTAAAACTAATTCCCTAGAGTATACGAAATGCAGACTATAGAAGTGTGAAGGACAATAAGGAAAGAAAATTTAGAAGTTATAACACCAAGTAAAATAACACTGCATGATGTAGGAAGTGAACACATGTATAGAAAATGTTGCTCACTCAAGAAGATAAAGCTCTCTTAAAGGTTGTCCTTACAATTTTAGATGTCGTTGAGTCTTGTATGATTCATAGAAACCCTATGAACAATGGTTCTGAATCCTATTCTGTGCCATCTTCATCATCTCTGACTTGAGCCCATTGCTCCACTCACCATGTCAATTCATCTCACTGAGGCTATTCTTCTCTTTCCCTGAACAATCTTTAAGAGGGAAGATCAATAGGTCTTTCTCCTGTTGAGACACTGGGGTGGATTCAAACTGCCAAACATTCAATTGTTAACCAAGGACTTAATTGTCATGGCACCAGGATTCTTCAATTATAATATAGTTTGTTCTATTTTACTGTTGTTAGTTACTGTCAAATTGGAACCAACACATAGATGACCCTCTATCAAGTTTTCAAAAGCATTAAATCTGATAAGAAAAGATTTCCCATCTTTCTCCTGCAAATTAGTTAGTAGATATACTTTGTTCAAATGAAGTTTCAATATTACTGTGAATAAGAATGAATTTCTATGCAAAAAAGGAAGAAGATAAAGCAATGGAAAATGGACCAATGAGGTTTTTAAAAAGAATGGCATTTTTAAAAGAAAGGTCCTTAATCCCATTTTCTCAAGTGGCTTTAAGTTGCCTTTGTATATATTTATTCAAGATATTTCTTAGTAATTATTTTTTTTTTATTTCTCCTACCAGGTCTTAGACTGTGTGTAGGTAGAGATTATAATTTAGAGATTATAATTTAGTGTCTATGCCTCTTTTTGGAAGTGGGTGTGGCATTCACTTCCTAAACAACATGCTTCCAGAAACTCTATGAACTTTGATAAATGTTGACAGTTGTAGAAAGGCTTTCAGCCTTTTGTCCATAGGGTCGCTATGAGTAGTGCTCAACTCTAAGGCAATCAACAACAACAAGGCCTCTTTAGTTTGCCACATAGTAAAAACACTTATTTCCTGGAAATTTATCTATTATTGAAATATAATCCATGAAACTTCAAAGTTGTTGAGTTTAAGTTTCCAATGTAATAATTTTGGAAGAATCATTTAATTGTCTCCAAAGGGGAGGACAGGATGAATCATTTCCTCCCCCTCCCCCTTAGGATTTAGTAATGGTATCCGGAACTATTACTTTAGCGCATTTGGACTTCTTTAGCTCAGTTGGCTGTAGTACTTTCCAATCTTTCTCACATAATGACATGCATATAAAATGACACTGTAAAGCACACTGATAATTTGATGTGGCTTTAGACAAGGGCCAGGGTACATCCTGAAGGCCGAAGGAGGATCATATGGTGTGACTTATACCATCCATGCCACATAAGTTAAGCTCTATAATAGAGCATTATTAAAAATACTTCAAGATCTTAGAGGTTGTTTTGGAATTTTGAAATGCAAGTCCAATTCGACACTCTATATCTGATCATGTAAGAGTAACAAAGAAAAGTCCATTTTTCCTTCTTGTAATTTATAAAATATATTTCATCAAACCACAATAAAATCTGCCACATAAACTCAAAGTGCTTTGAGAATTCCTCAGATTATTGTTTTGCAAAGTGTAATCCCCAGACTAGCAACATCATAAGCATCTGGAAACTCCTTGTTCTTAGGTACCTTTGAAACAGACCTACTTATAGCTGACCCATCAGCAGGTTTTCAGAGGCAGCTAATCCCACAAAGCATCTGGCTGGTTCAAACCATGTGCCTTTGGTTTGGCAGTGCACTTTCTTAACACTAAGCCTCCAGAGCTTTGTGGAAACTCATTAGATTAGAAAGGATTATTCTCAGCTCCTTCTAAACATGGAGGTTTAGAAACTGAAAAAAAGGTCCAGGAGTCTGTCGTTTAAAAACTCTCTGGGAAATTTCTGCTGCACACTAGGATTTATAAACTATCTCTAGATAATTAACATATTGCTGTACCAGGTGGTTTACACCCCCCCCCCATAGATCCTTATGATATGTCGTTGTTAGGTGTTTTAAAGTCAATTAAGACTCAAGCAACCCTATGAACAACAGATCTGAACCTTGCCCTACCCAGCACCACTCTCAGGATGACTTCAGTCACTAGTCAGTCCATCTCATTTAGAGTTTTCCTCTTTTACAGATGCCCTACCTTCCCCAGAAGTCTTTTTCCAAGGACTGGCCCCTCTGGGCAACATAACCAAAGTCTGTTTCACTGTCCTTGCTTCCAAAGAACACTCTCATTTTATAACCTTTTGTTGTTGTTGTCCATTTGGAAAAATATATTTTTTTTATTGGTTTGTATATAATCATTCATATACATTGTGTTTCATTGATCTGCATTGTGTTTTATATAATCATTCATACACATCGTGCTTCATTCATGTGCACTGTGCTGCATTCATTCAGCTGCCTTGTCTTTTATATAAGTAATTGCTATCGGTCAAGGCTCGTCTTTTCAAGTTCCCATTGAATCTTTCCTATTAATTCACCCCTACAACTACCCGCTAACCTCTGACACCCTATTGTTCTTACACCTTCCCCTTTGTCTGCCCCTTATCCCTTTCTCTTTGTTCTTTTGAACATGTATTTCTATCTTGTTCAGTTATTTTCCAGTTTTCACAGTAATGGTCTTTTGCCAATCTTTAGACAATATTCTTCTCCAATATCACAATTCAAAGGCATTGATTCTTCTTTCTTCTTCCTTATTCAACCTTCAGATGCACAGCAAGTAATTGAAAATACCTTGTTTTGCATTAGACACACAATATCATCTTTTAACAGACATTCTTGTCATTTAACACCTTAAAAAGGTCCTTCATAGTAGATTTTCATTCTGTGAGACTTCACAAAACTCAAAGGTCACACTTTGACTCTTCTTCTTTTTCTTTCTCAGGATTATGAATATCAAGATGTTATATTAATCCATCTTGAGTAAAATAAGAGTTATTAATTTTGTGTATGTGTTGAAATGTATATAATGAAACAATTTCCATTTGACTTTTTACCTCTAAACCCTAGATGTAGCCTGAGTGCCTTTTAAATTCCTTTTTACATTCATTTTCCCAAATGTGGAAAATTATCTAGTAAGAGTTGAGTTACACACTGAGTGAAAATGAATGGAAAAATGTGGGTCCACCAGGCCAGGCTTGCCATAGCTCATGGACCTGAGCACTCTTTCCATGCTTGGTCATGAATATCACATCTAAACCCTGCTTGCCTGCATTCATATTCTCATACAGTGATGAACTGACTCTCTGACCTCAAGAAAGTCCTTTTGCTTCTGTTTGCTTCAGCTGCTCCTTCTAAAAAACCTAAAGGGCAAACAAAATACATACTCAAGAGGGTATTAACCAAAAATGATTCTTGGAAAAGTCAAATGACTGACTTATGTGATTTTCTTTGTTGTTTATATTATCATTATCCTCTTACTGTTGTTCTTGTTGTCTTTTTTGCTAACTGCTATCAAGTTGATTCAGACTCCTGGTAATCCCTCGTAGAGCCATCACTGAGAGGGTGCACGGGATTCAGACCCCATCAGGTGTCACGGGTGATAACAAAATATGACTGCCTAAAAAACTTTTATGCAGTGTTTCAGCAAAATTTCTTTCATATATCTAAAAAAAGTCTCTGTAGTTAGCTATAAATTATCCTATCACTGACAATGTTGCACTTCAGGATA
This sequence comes from Elephantulus edwardii, assembly GCF_000299155.1. Classification (NCBI taxonomy): domain Eukaryota; kingdom Metazoa; phylum Chordata; class Mammalia; order Macroscelidea; family Macroscelididae; genus Elephantulus; species Elephantulus edwardii. The sequence continues at coordinate 37,481,039 of NW_006399758.1, read as the reverse complement.
GAACTTGAAATGTTCGTTTTGATGATGGATAGAACCCGTTACTCATCACTTTGTCATTCCTAACATTATAAATCATGTTTGTCTCATTCAAAATGGCCAGTACTGGCCCATTTCAACTCAACAGTAATTAGGATATCAGTCTTTCTTTATACCTTCATTAATTTCTTTTTATCATGTCAAATGATCCTAGATATATACTTCATATATTTCATGTTCCATATATTAACCATAACTTGTTAGGATTCACACAAAAATGCCTTTACTTAGCTAAGAAAGCACAAATAGGAGTTCTTCTGGCATTCTTTGCTTTCAGTTAGGATCCATCTATCAGCAATGGTATCCCTGGTGCCACCACCTCTTCTAAGTCTAGCTTGAACACCGGCAATTCTCTGTTTATGTACTGTTCTAGTCATTTTTTAATGATCTTAAGCAGTATTTTTCTTACATGTTATATTTAAGATATTGCTTGATAATTTCCACCTTTTGTTGGGAACAAATGTGGACCTCTTCCAGTTAGTCAACCAGACAGCTGCTCTCCAAATTTCCTGGCATAAAAGTAGTGAGCATGTCCAGGGCTGCATCTGTCTTTTAAAACATGAAAAATCATCATAACAAGTTATGGCTAACATTGAGAAAAATGGAATATCAGAACACTTAATTGTGTTCATATGAAATATATACCTAGAAAAAAAGGCTGTTGTGTGAACAGAACAAGGGACCACTGCATGGTTTAAAATTAAGAAAGGTGTGTGTCAGTTTTGAATCCTTTATCCATACCTATTCGATCTGTGTGTTGAGCAAATTATTTGAGATTTTGGACTTTATGAAGAGGAATGTGACATCAGGATTGGAGAAAGGCTCACCAATCACCTTGGTTACACAGATGACACAATCTTGGTTGCTAGAAGTGAGGAGGACTTGAAGAACTTGTTGCAGAAGATCAAAGACTACAGCCTTCAATAGAAAGTACCTCTCAACATCAAGAAAACAAAAATTCTGACCATTGGCCCTATAGGCAACATCTGATAGAGTAGATATTGAAACTGCCAACTACTTCATCTCACTTGGATCTACAATCAATACACTAGGTACCAGCAATCAGGGGACCTAACTACATATTGCTCTCGAAAGGTCTATAGTCAGGGACTCAGTCTGACAATTTCTGAGCAGCAACGATGTGAGTTTAAGGACTAAGGTGTGCCTTATCCAGGCCATAGGCTTTTCAATCACTTGTTATGCTGTTGAGAGGTGGACAGTGAATAAGGATGATGGGGGAAGAATTATTGCCTTTGAACTGTGGTGTTGGAAAAGAGCACTGAATATCCCTTGAACTGCCAAAATAACTAAGAGATATGTCTTGGGTGAGGTACAGCCAGATGCTCCTTGGAGGCAAAGATGATTAAACTTCATCTCACTACTTTGGATATGTTACTAGGAGAAAATATTCACTGGAGAGGGACATCATGTTTGGGAAGGTGGAGGGATGGCAAAAGAAAGGAAGATCCTTGACCAGGTGGATTGACACAGTGATGGCAGACATGGGCTCAAATGTGTCAAAGATTGTGAAGATGGCTCAGGATAGGGCAGAGTTCAGATATGTTGTTCACAGGGTCTTTGTGAGCAGTATTTGATTTGATGGCACCTAAAAACAGCAACAACAACAACAGCAACAACAACAATAACTAGCTATTTATGGACACTTGAAGCTATTTCTTTTCATTTTGAATTGTACAACAGCAGCAAATGACCATATTGAAAGCTTTATTTCATCCAGATCCTTAAAGCAGACTGTACTCTGTGAAGACAACTCTTTTTCCATTTCTTATCAAGTTCATGTTAACCAAGGAGCTCATATTCAGCACTACATCAATGTTTTTCTGTTATTCATACAGTATTTATGGGCAGCATTTTTTAAAGTGATAGGTAATTCAGATTTATGAACTAACAACCCATGCAAAAGAGGAAGAAATTGAACATTTTAACCAGTTCTGCTATCTGAAATTGATAAACCCTTCAATCAAAATGCATTGATAATTACTGTTGTTTGTAGAAGTTGAAAACAAAGTGGAAGGATCAGTGGTTAGGATGGAAATGGTGATAAAAGAGAATAGAAATAATCCTGAGAATGACAAGATTGAAATTTCAAGAGCAATTATTTACTGATTGCAAATATATTTTTTTTCAACAACATAAACAATGACTGTACTCTTGGGCATCATTGGTTGGAATACAAAGAATCATTTCCGATGGCCAGTGAATGTGTGAAGAGGTGTTCTAGATCATAAATTAGTACTAAACATTAAACTGAACCAAACCAAAAACAAACGATTTACTAACCAAGCAACTCCCATAACCCCAAATAAAATACATAGAATAACACCCCCCCAAGACATCTGGGACAACAACAACAAAGAAAAAAACCCTCCTCTACAAGCCAATTCTTAAGACCATTATCTAGTAGAGAGGTGCAAATTAAAATAATAATTAAATATGATCTCACCACAGCAACAATAAATAACAAGAATCCAAGATACATTGCATAATGTGCTTGTATCTAGAGGGCATTATGCTATGTGAAATGCCTCAGTCATAAAAAGACGGTTAATGTGGTATAAAGATGGCTGTTATCAAATGCTAAGGAAAGGCTTATACGCAGTTAAAAACATTCTCAGATGGTTACCAGAAGTGGAAAGGAAGGGAAAAATAAGGAAACATAAAAGGCACATATTAAGATGGGAGAAGGGAATGGAAATATACAATATTTAGGAAATACTCTCAACACAATATCACTGAAAAAAAGGAAAGACAAAAGCATAGAAATAAGAAAGAGAGAGAGGAGGAAGGTACAACAACATTTGGGTATTAGAATTTATGGTATTATAAAAATACCTTTATATGACTGAATATTCTTTTGATTTTTATACCTTCACTCATAAAAAGGTACAAAAGAATGTTAGCCACATATGTAGAAATAGATGATAGAGAAGCTCAATATTATAACTCAGAAGAAGGCTAGCAATAATCTACTGTGGAATAGACCATCAATTGGTCACCTGCAAGTCAAAGTTATGGCTGAAGAAAATGAAAACAAATCCATGAAAGAAGCCAAAGTACAACTTTGAATGCATTTCTCTGGCTTTAGAGACCATCTCATAAATAGTTTTAATGCGTTGAACACTAGTGACCAAAGACTGGATCACAAAGTTGGATGACATGAAGCATATCATACATGAAGAAAGCAAAGGGTCATTAAAAAGACATGAAAGAAAGAAAAGACCAAAATTGATTTCTGAGAAGAGTGTGAAGGTTGCTCTTCAACAAAGACTATCTAAAGCAAACAGAAGAAATGACGATGTAAGAGAGTTGAATAAATTTCCAAGGGTGACTTTAGAAGACAAAGTAAAAAATATTACAGTGACATATGCAAAGACATGAAGTTTGAAAACCAAATGGAAAATCTAGCTCTACATTTCTCAAGCTGAAAGAACAGACCAAAAGATTATTATTAATATTTCATATATAGTATCATATCCTCCAGGTAGTCTAAATACTGAAGCATTCAAGATATTAATCTTTAATTTCTTAATTTGTTACAGGGGATTAATTTTATAATTGCCATTAGATTTGAGACACAGAAGATATATTGTTCTTTCAATGAGCTGTCCAAAAAATTTGTGAGATTTGCTGAGTATGCTATGTCTTAGACATTGAGTTCTGGTGCCTATTGTACAAGAAAAAAGATCAGGTTGAGGTTAGATTTTGCAACAGTCTCTATTTTGAGTTAAAAAAAGCTAATGTTTTTATATTTTGAATTACCCTTGGCCTCATTATTTACTTCAATCTTAAGAATTCTCTTTCATAACTTATGTAATTTTGAGTGAACATTATCAGCACATCCTGTTCTGGTCAAGAGTCTGTTGCTACAAGAATTCAGATATTTTTATATCTGTGGTTACAATTCATATATTTTTATTGCCCTGAACTTAAACTGTAAAAGAAAAAAAAACCACCAAACCAAAAACCACAGAACAAAACCCAAACAAACAAACAAAGCTCACTTAGACATTTAGTAGTTCCAGCAAACTGTGCCCGTTTACTTGTGAGCTCAATCAGATACCGACATCCTCCAACTGGCTTGGGTACGTAGGCTGCTCTGCTATGTCAGAGGGCTAGAGGCTCCCATTGTATGATACTATTTTAAATTTCATCTTATTATTAAATATCCTAGGTTCATCCTGGTAATTAAATTATGAGGTTTACATGTATTATGTGCTTATTTTTCATAGAAACAAATGTATTTAATGTTTGTCTCCATAGTATATAATTTTTAAAAGCCGACAGTAATATAATACTAACAATGGTAATAGCTACAACCTATCTAGTATTCATTATGTCACAGAAACCCCAGAAAGTACTATAGATTTCACATCGATATTTTAGCCTAACAACAACTCCACAGGACTGACATCGGGGTTAGGGGGGAGACTGAAAAGATGGGATAAATAATGTGTACTGCATTGAAACAGATGAGGGAGAAAACGGTTTAAAAGGAATATGTGATTAGGTATTGTTGTCATAATGGGAGTCCAGAGCGAAGGCTGCATAGTGGACTAGCCCTGGGGGAGGGATTGTAAAACAATGAAAGATATTTTCCTTTACTTTTCAAAAAGAAGAGTGAACTGGGGGGGGGGCAGTTAGAAAAGTGAAACAATGAATGAATGGAAATCCAAAGTCACTGTAAATTTTCATTAAAATTAATAATAATAAAAACAAAAAGAAGAACAAAATTATTCTAATAACAACTCTAAGACATAAGTAACATTATTCCATCATTGTAACTTACCTCTTTCAATGAATTTTATGGAATAATATGTACATATGTGGTGATAATAAAAAAACCCAATTTTTAAGTCATAGAATCCAAAGTTCAAGTTTTTCTTTAATATGTCTATAACTTGAACTCCCTTTCTATGGTTTCTACTAGGCATTCATCTTTTATAAAATAAGTGTTCTATATATTCCATTAATATTTTTTAACTACTTTTAAATTATTTTTCTAATCAAAAGTGAAAATACAGATACAAACAAATGCCTAATCCCAGGTGGATGAAAGACAAAACATGTTGCGAGAAAATTATTGTTGCAAGGTACAAGTCCCATATAACTGCATTGATGTCAACACATTTCTTTGAATTTTTTAAAAGTAAATAAAGCATCAACTCTGTTACACTCAAATGAAAAAAAAAAAATAGAAGCAGTGAAAGTTTATAGTTGACTCTGGCACTGAAAGTTTTTAATTCTTTGACAGTTTTAATACATTTAGATTTTACTTGTGTGTGTGTATTGTGTGAAGTTGAGATCTATCTATATTTTCCTCCACATGTGTTTTTATTCTCTTACTAAATTTACATATATTATATGAAGGGGAGCTCTGGTAGCCTAGTGATAAGAAACTGCACTGTAATCCTGAAGGCCCATGGTTTGAATCCACCTGCTCCTCTGAGGAAGGATGGGCAATCGCCTCCTGTGGGATTAACTGCCTCTGAAAACCCACCAGAAGGTCAGCTATGGATTGGTTCTGACTTGATGGCACTTAAATACAGCAGCAGCAGCAGCAGCAGCAGCAGCAGCTTATGATGGCTGAGGAAGCTCTGGCAGCCTCCTGTAAGGCATTATGCTGCCATCCCAAGGCACTCACCAGCTCCTCCACAGAAGATAGATGGGCACTTTCCTCCTGTGCGATTTAGAGCCTCTGAAATCCCAATAGAAAGTCAGCTATGAGTCAATACTGACATAATGATTAATAACAGTAACAACAAACGTATGGTGGTGGCCTAGTGCATAAAGAGTTGTCCAGCCAACCCAAAGACTGGCAGTTCAGTTTCACCAGCTGCTCCATGGGAGACAGATGGGCAGTCTCTTTTCATGTGATTTACAGTCTCTGAAAGCTCACTGGTGGGTCAACCATGAGCAGATTCCTACTCAAAAACAATGAGTTTTTAGTTTTTTCAATTTATATGTATATATTACCTTGTGTCTATTCATATATATGTATATATATGTGTGGGTGTGTGTGTGTGTATCTTTCTCTTATACATGGAAATTGGAAATATAAAATTATATTTGATGTCTGATGGACAGATTTTCCCTTCCCACACCTTGTCCTTTCTAATAAAAAAATATGCTGGCTGCCTTCTCTACCTTCTTCATCACAGGAAACCACCAACTTCTCAAGACTCAAAGCTGTTGTTTTGAAGTTTTGATTAACATTCTTGGATTTGTTTTTTTTATTTTTTACTTTTTAATTTTTATATTTTTTACATTCTTGGATTTGTAAAACAGTTCGAAAGAATGGAAAAGTTTCATCCAGAAGCAGGCAGGGTCTTTTAATTTTTTTTCAAGTCTCCTTCCACATTCTTCACAAGTTTCTCAAATGAAATGTGTCTACAATTTTACTGTTTTATCCCAAGATATTAGTATTTTGGAGAAGAGATTTTTTTTAAAATTACATTTTCTCAAAAGGTGTTTTCTGAAGTATTAGGAAGCTATGTCTTCATTTCCATACAGTTTTTACTTTATTTCTATTTTCATTGTCTGTCTTGGGTTTTCTAGGGAGATGATCCCATTTTTGATTAATGGCATATTGACATTTCATTCCAATCTATATCCCTATTTTATAAGTAAAATATAAATTGAAACAGAGAAAGATTAAATAGATTATGCATTTCTAGAAAGTCATAGACTTGAACTTTTGCTTGTTTATTCTCAGAATATTTCATCATCCTGTACTGACACAGTATTGTACAGCCTCGAATTTACCATACACAGGTCTCTAAGTTTTTACTTAATTGAATATAGTGTGTACTTTTGAGTCACAATAAACAAGAGCTAACCCTTCACTGGGTTTTCAGAGGCAGTAAATTATATGGGAGGATCTTGCCCATTATTCTTCTTCAGAACACCTGGTGGATTTGAACTGTACACGTTTATGTTGGGAGTGCAATTCCTTCCCGCTAAACCACCAGAGCTAAATAGTATAACGTAGATGTGATATCTTTTGTGACCCTTTGAAAAGGTAACACAAACAAGCTCCCATATTTTGACAAGCCTGATAGGTGATTAAAAATAAACAACAACAAAAAGCTGTAATTGAGATCTTCTGAGTCACAATGTCCATCCATCAGGTTTCTGTGGTTATAGATCTTTTTGGAAGAGAGTCCCATCATTCTCCTTCCAAGCTGTTAATAATTCAGCATGAACACACTGTGTCTTGAGGGCCTTTTGTGGTTGGGCATTAATTTTGCTCTTCTATTTTTGGTTTTCTAAGCGTTGTTTGTTGAGGATACAGTAAATATTTGATGATTGACTAATGTATTTCTCTGCTTTCTCACAATGCACCTCCACACTCTGACAAGTCTCTGGAAATATAGACATTATTATTGTTGTCGGTGTTGTATACCATAGAGTCAGAACCAACCCACAGCTGACCCTCCATTGGGTTTTCAGAAGCTGAAATATTACAGGAGATTGACCATCCTTTTCCCCTAAAGCAGCTGATAGATTATAACTGTGTGTCTTTGTGATTACAGAGCAGATTCATACCACTAGGCCACCAGAGCTTCCTATTACTGTTGTTGCTGTTATATGCCATTGAGTCACCTGAGACTCACAGCAATCCTAGGCACAATAGCTCTGAACTCTTTTTTATCCTAAGCCAATCTCACTGTTTCCAATATACTTGTTTCCATTATCCGAGCCACTATGTCATTCCATCTCATCCAGGGTCTTACTCTCCTGCATTGTTCCTCCAACCTTCTTAACATGATGTCCTTCTCCCAGGACTGGTACCTCCTGGCCACAAGCCCAGAGAATGTGAGATGGAGCTTCTAAATCCTTGCCTCCAGAGAGCATCTTGGTTTTACCATCTCAAGAACAGACCTTTTTTTTTTAATTTAGGTTGTTTATTTTTCATTTCAATGAACATCTACAGAGATTTTGGGATTCCATTCATTCATTGTTGCACCCTTCTCCCCACACAAACCCCTCCCCGCCCCCCCCTTTTGCTCCTCTCCTTGAAAAACAAAAGAAAAACTCCCTCATTGGTACACAATCCCCCCCTCACCTCCCCAAACCCCACCCCCTACCCCCAAATATAATCCACTCTGCAACCCTCATTGCATACTCCTGCGATAAAAATAATGCCCTAAAATATAATACTTTTAGACTATTCTCTCCCCCATAGACTTCAATGCCGTAAACATATTTCATCCATTTTTTTTCTCAGTCTTACCCCCACCCCAATGCCAGCCTCATTCTACAACAGTGGCACCATGTAGCATTTGTCCCTTTGTGATTGAGATACCTCACAGAACAGACCTTTTTGTTCTCTTGGCAGTTCAGTGCTCTTCTCCAGCAACACAACTCAAAGATATCAATTCTTCTTCTTTCATTCTTATTCATTATCCAGCTCCCTGATGCATAGCAAGTGTTAGGCACACCTTAGTCTCTAGACTGACAGCTTTGCATTTCAGCATTCTGGAGATGTCCCTGACTTTCCCAATCCCATTAGTCTTTTGACTTCCTGGCTGCTGATTCCAGGAGTGTTGATTATAGACCTGAGCAATCTGAAATTGTTGACAATCTCAATCTCTTCTCCACCTTCCATAGTGATTCCAATTGGTCCAGTGGAAAGAATCTTTATGTTCTTGATAATGCGCTTCAATCCACATTGAAGACTGCAGTCCTTGATTTTCTGCAGAAGATGCTTCAGGTCGTCTTCCATTTCAGAAAGCAAGGTTATGTCATCTGCATAATACAAGGTGTTTATGAGTCTTCCTTTAATTTTGATGCCACATTCCTCCTTATAAAGGCTAGCCTTCTGAATAATCTTTACTCCATATAAATTGGTAAAGTATGGAGACTGGATACAGTCTTGACACATTCCTTTCCCGCTTTTGAAACTTGCATTGTTTCTCTTCTCTCTTCTGACAACTGCCTCCAGGTCATTCCAAAAAAAGGGTGATCCAGTAGAGTGTAGAAATTATCATACAATATCCCTAATATCACAAACAAGCAAAATCTTGCTGAAGGTTATTTAAAAAACTACTGGAACAGAACATCAGCAAAAACTACCAGAATTACAAGCTGGGTTTAGAAAAGGCTATGGCACTAGAGACATCATTGCTAATGTCAAATGGATCCTGACCGAAAGCAGAGTACCAGAAGAATTACAAAGACATTTGACTGTATGGATTACAACAAATTGTGGCTAACCTTGAGAAGAATGTCAATCCTAGAACACCTATTACTGCTATAAATATACATAAAATTCTTATTTTATAACAAATACTAAAAAAACCCTTGTCTGAGTGATGGGATGATTGAATATAAAAAATCAGTTTATCTTCAGGTTTCCTTAATATATATACACATTTTTGGTAAGCTCATTGCCATGATGACTAATATGTTACATTGGTGCTGTTATGTGTTAAATGTCATGAAAATGTACATCTGCACTGCATTTTTCCTTTTTCTTTGTTCTTTTGTTTTTGAAGTGCTGAGTTCTGCTAAAAGTTTTGGATTGAAATCAAATCTGGGAAGCTTTGGCAATGTTGCTGAAATGATATCCCAGTTATATTATCCTTTAATGAAACAAGTATAAAGGGCTGATTGATTTATGGAGCAATTTTTTGCATCATTACCTGTCTTGATTGTATACAAATAGTTTTCTGTTCTCACTGCTTCGAAAGGATCATTTTATTCTTAATATGTTTATTTTGAAATCTGATGTCTTAGTTGGCAACCCAATTGCATTCTACAAAGGTTTTCATTCCTACTTGTGAAAGCCCAGGAAGGTATTTATTAATTTTCAGATATTTTAATTGTATTCTCTAAAAATTACATTCAACTAAAATGTACTTTCTCTTTTTCTGCCTGACTGCCTTCTCTGTAAAGAACAAAATAGATTTTTTTTATTGCTTACTCTAATCTAATGTGATGTGGTCATAATCATTTTTCAGATCTTGTGCATAAAAGTCTTCCATAGTCACAAAATTTGCCTATCATATGATGTTTTATGTTGCACTTTTAACATACACATTTAAGCTATAATTTTAAGCAGGTGTTATTCCCAGGACAGAATTATAAAAGGCACTTCTTTATCTGCACATTTTCAGATTTTCTGACAAGGTTAGAATCTTTGACTTTGACTTTGTGTCTGGGATGACAGTCTAAAATACAATGCTGTAATTTGAAATTGACAAGCTAGTTCTCTTCTTGGCACTGTTGAGTATCTTTTATCTCTGACAACTCATTGAATGGTTATTACAATTAATGGAGCCCTTTAGCATCCATTACATACATCTAGGTAATGACCTTGTATACTCTAGCATTTAGAGAAGCCTAGAAAAAAGAGAGGACTCAGTAGTTTGTACAAACACTCTTTTTGGCTCCACAATCAACACTTTTGGGGTCAGCAAGTCAGGAAATCAAAAGGCGAATAGTATTAGGTAAATCTGTTGTCAGGGACCTTTCCAGCATACTGAGAAGCAATGATGTCAGTCTTAGAGACTAAGGGGTGCTTGAGCCAGTCCATGGTCTTCTCAATTCCTTGCTGTGCATCATAGAGCTGGATAATGACTAACGATGATAGAAGAATAATCAATGCCTTTGAGTTGTGGTACTGGAGAAGAGTCTTGAACATACTATAGACTGCCAACAAAATAGAGAGTGAAACCAAGTTTCTCCTTGGAGGCTAGGAATTTGAAGCTTTGTCTCATGTCACTTAGGCATGTGGCCAGGAGGGACCGATCCTTGGAGAAAGACGTCATGCTCAGAAGGGTGAAGGAACAGTGCAGGAGAGGAAAATCCCAGGAGAGATGGGTTGATACAGGAACTAGGGCAATGGGGTAGGTCTATCAGTCAATGAGACTGGCTCAGGACAGGACAAGCTTCAGAGCTATTGTACGAAGGGTCACTGTGAGTTGCAGGTGACTTGACAGCACATGACAACAGCTAGCCAAAAATGTGAAGATTCATGCCTACCAATAGGAATCTCAGAAAATAGAGCTGCTTCCAAAAGTTACTGTTTTGTTTCAACAATGGAAAAAATAACACATGAGAACCAAGAAATCTGTGTTGCAAAACTGTCAGGAGTGAGTTGAATTGATTTTTTTCTTAAAGTCATTAAAAATGAGTTCAATGAAGATGGCAAAGTTAAACTAATCTTTTGTCGCCAAGCAGAATGTAGAAATAGAATTCTGATCCTGAATTTTTCCTCCATTCCTGCTTAAATGTCAGACCCCAAAATCCAGTCTCTTAACTCATGGATATCCTCTATCAGATAGTCAAGGCTGTAAATCTTTGTAGGAGCAGATTTCCTTCATCTTTCTTCCATCAATCAGATGACAGATATGAATGAGCAGGTTTTTGGTTAATAGCCAAATGCATTCTGTTCTACACCAACCAAGGATCCATATGGAACACAAATAACATTTTCCCTCTTATTATTGTTGTTATGTGCCATAAAGTTGCCAGGGACTCATAGTGACCTTATGTACAACAGCCCTAAACCCTGCTCTATCCTGTGCCAGTCTTATTGTCTCTAATACACCTACCCCCATAACTGCAATCACTGAATCAATTAATCTCATTGAGAATCTACTTCTCCTGTGCTGTCCCTCCACCCTCCCAAGCATGATCTCCCACACCAAGGACTGATCCCACCTTGAAACATGTCAAAAGTATGCCAGGCAAAGCAAGCTGGAACTGAGCAAGCTATAATTGCTAACAACTTCAATTTCTTCTTCATCTATTATGATGCTACCATTGGCCAAGTGGTGAGAATCTGTCTTCTTGGTGTTGAGCTTCAATTCATCTTGAAGACTATAGTCCTTGACCTTTTGCAGCAAGTGCTTCAGGTCTTTTTCAATTTCTGGAAGCAAGGTTATGTAGTCTGCATATCGTAAGTTGTTAATGAGTCTTCCTCCAATCTTGATGCCACACTTCTCCTCATAAAGTCCTGCTTCTTGAATGATCTGTTCTGCATACATATTGAAAAAGTATGGGGAAAGGATGCATCCCTAATGCACTCCTTTCTTGATTTTGAACCCTGCAATGTTTCCTTGTTCTGAGTGAAGCAAAATATATATGAATAACTGCATGAAAACCCATTAAATAAAAAAAGCAATAGAAAAAAAAAACCCTTAAAAATGTTGTTGTTACTGTGTGTCATTGAGTTGACTATGACTCATCACAACCTGCTTTTTCCTAAGACAGTTTCACTGTCTCCAGTACACCTCCCCCATAATCACATCCACCGTGTCAATTCATCTCATCCGGGGTCTTTCTCTCCTGTGTTGACTCTGCTGACTCTTCATTCTTTCAAGCATGATGTTCTTCTCCAAGGACTGGCCCTTTCTGGTAACATGCCTAAAGTATGTGAGACAGTGTTTCAAAACCTTTGCCTCCAAAGAGCAACCTGGGTTGACCCTCTCTAGGACAGACTTGTTTAATTTCTTGGTAGTCTGTGGTGTATGTTCAATACTCTTTTCTAGCACCACAGCTCAAAGGCATAGATTCTTCTTCTCTTATCCTTAGTCATCATTCAGTTTTCTGATGTATAGCAAGTAATTATAAAGACCATGGCTTAGATCAGGTTCACTTTAGTCTCTAGACTGCCATCATTGCTCTTAAGCAATCTGGAGAGGTACCTGACAATAATATTTCCCAATGCAAGTCATCTTGTGATTTCTCAACTGTTGGTGTCAAGAGTCTTGATTGTGAACTTGAGCAGGATGAAACTGTTAACAATCAGAATCTTTTCTCCATCTATTATGATGCTTCCAATTGGCCCAGAGAATCTTTGTTTCTTTGCTTTAAAATATGCTCAAATGTTACATGGAACATGTAAGCTGGACCGTATATCACAGAACAGCAAAAAAATTTTTTAAGAAAACTTTTAGTATTTGCTCTATCTAGCAACCCAGTAAATAAATTTCTTTTTTTTAAAAGGGTAGGAATTAAAAAGGAAAATTTTTCAATTGATAACTTTCACATAAGACTTTAGCATTATGCAAAATCTTTGTCAAGACATTCTCAAGTGTAATCTGTGAGTAACTGTCAAATATGAGTTTCAGCCCTGATCTGTATGAGTATTATAATATGACTCCATGATTAAAATAATAGATGATAGTAAAAAAGAGACCTCATTTCATTCTTGTATGGTAGGAACCACATTTCTAAACAGTCAATATTACCTTTAATTCTAAGCAGTAGTTTTCAAAAGCTCCCAAATATCTGATCTTTAACTGTTAATTCCAAAAAATATGTATTTTTTATGTAGTACATAAAAAATGTCTCTTAAAAAATGTGATTTTTCTATGTGTTATTCCATCAAATTCTACCTTAAACAGGAAACTTCCCTACTTCCCTAACAACCAATACATTGAGTGTATTTTCTGAATAGGCACCTCAGATTGTAGAAACTGATAAGGCAATCTCTGCTACTCTCTCCTGGGAAGATAATCTTACTGCTTAGAAGCCGTCTGGATTATGTCACTGTTAAACTAAATGGACATCAGTATATATTTTTCCCCCTGAACTCTCATAAGTCTTTGTAGAGGAACAAACCTTACAGGGCTGATTATTTTACATCATTTCAAGGTCATAGTTAATTTTCTGAGGCAACGTACACAGTATTCATATATTCTTTAACCGTTGGACTAAGATTTATTTCTGAAATATGTTAAATATATTCAATTCATCAATATGGTAGTTGCTGCATTTCTTTTGTTTTTTGCATCTCCTCATTGCTTAAATTTTTAAATTATTTTTAAAGTTAACTTATCTTTTTATAATTTTATACCTTTGAATTGTCAAAGATAAGCTTTCTGTCATATGCACATGTTTGATTATATGATGTATTTTAGACCCTTGATCAAATGTGTGCTTTTGTTGATGTCTTGGCTTAAGTAGCTCATACACTACACTTTAGGAATTCTAATTAATTTAATTATTTCCGTTCAAAATATGTACGGTCTATTTTAAACTCTCTCCCATTTGTGACTAAGATTTCTTCATTATGTCAATGAGAAAATATAGGGACTATTTTAAGTCAATCTTTTTAGACACACAAAAGAGCAGATTAAGCAAACAGGAGAGGAAACACAAGAGTGGGGGGAGATACATGCAATGTCATATGGAGATCACAAGAAATTGAGGAGCTAAAACTTAAAAGAGACAAAGTTTTCCCCAAAGCAGAAAGAGAGAGACTACTTCCTTTAGAATTGTTGTTGTGTACTGTCGAGTCAGAACTGACCCATGGCTAACCCGTAGCTGACCCTCCAGCAGACTTTTAGAGACAGTTAATTGCACCGGAGGAGATTGACCATCATTCTCTCTCAGAGCAGCTGATGGTCTCGCACAGCTTCTTGCCACTAGGCCATCAGAGTTCCCCTAGATCTAACACTCTGAATTTGGACTTCTAGCCTTCTAAATAAAAAGAAAGTCAATTTCTGTTTCTGTGTTCTATTATAAAAGCACTGGATCATTAGACAGTAACTCACTTTCTTTTTGTTTCTTTCATATAGTGCAAATGAATTTCAGAATGTATTTTTTTTCCAAATATAGAAAGATATAATGACCAAACAAATCCTTTGTTGTCAAGACTAGAAGTTAACCAGAAGAATGGATTGTTTGATTAAAGTTTCTATTTCTAGAAAAGCAGCTATTTAATTCAAGAGTTACCTTTTCTACTCATCTATAATTTTTAACAAGTGTTCCTGTAACCGAGTGATAGTTATTTAACTACAGGGCAATTATGTATGCAATAATGCTATATCTTGAACACAGAGGATGAAAAACAAACCAGAAAATAACTCTTTCCCCCTTTCCTACAAAAATATTTCTGTACTGTTTACCGAATAACAGATAGATTATGAATATAAAATAAGATGTAGGAGTTACCACATTCCATTTACATTTGACATCTTTCTTTGTTTTATGAATTTTAGTACGGAAAATATTCTGTATCTTATTCCCTAAGAGTTAGATATCACTTTGTTGTATGATTATAAATGAGCCTACTTTTACTTTGAAACTTTAGAACCACTTCTGGAAAGAAGCTAGGAGAGAGAATTTGTTTGGGGCTTCAGCATAAAAAATAATAAATAAATTTCATAATGAGATTTATGAAGGTAGGACTCAGTAATTGTATACGTGAGGATTTGTATTCAGAAATGCTATTATGCACTGAAGTGATGTAATAGACGAGTGATTTAATAGGCGCCATGTTAACTGAAACAATGGGAATAAGTAGTAGAAGCAGTAGATTTTAGTTCCATGTTGCTACAGTGCTGCAATATTAACTCTTTTATTAATATGTTTTTCTCTAATCCATTAAAATATTAGTTATTGTTGAATTCCTACTAGTATTCTTGAACAAAGACAAAAGGCTGACAATATCTTCTTTGCCATTCAGTTTGAATATATCTTCTACGTAACAGTTAAAGTATCCATACATACATGGTATGTATGTGTAAAACTGCTAACTATCCTTTTTAAATATGCCTATAAACCTAAGCAAATGTTCTCTCAGTGTTTTAGAGCTGGCGAAGTTAGTATTCTGAAGAAATGTTGACCTTTGTCTCGTTTACTAAATTCCAAGAAACAGTAAACACTTTGTAACCATCTAAACACTTACTGCCTGCTCTCTGAAGCAAGCAAGCAATGGTAATAGAAATGGCACTCCCATGGAGCACTGGGTCCTGGAGAGGATCCAAGAATGCCATTGACTCTGCATAATTACACTTGTTATGAAAATGGCCATTTCAGACCTAGAAACAATTTTTATTTTAATATCACCTTTCACATTGAACAATATCTCTGAGAGTATGCTGGCAATAATTAAAGCAGGTCTTTCATTGTATCCATGTTTCAGTGTACATGAGAATTATATTCCATAGTTCTTGCGACACCATATGGTATAGGATTTAGTACTGGGAAAAAAAAAAAACGGTGTGAGCTTTTAAAAGATGTTTTGAAGTGGGAAGAAAGAAAGGTACACATGTAGTACATACATATCAGAATAGGGAGGCAGTTGAGTTTACTAGTCAAATCCATGACTTTGATATAAAGTATGCTTCACTTGACTCCATATTTATTATATGAACTTGTGAAAATTACTTCCTCTCTCACAATCTTAGTTTTTTTTTATTTGTAAAATGTCTTTTTAATAGTTACCTGTCCCATTAGAACACCACGCATATGTCACTTTACTGTGTTTGGTGGCTTTGTGTTGCGATGATGTTGGAGGGTGTACCAAAGGCAAGTGGCAACAACTCACTTGAACATGTCAATTGTGAAGATGTTGAAGTATTGAGCATAGTTTCTTTGTTGTGAATTACCTTGAAGCAGAACTGACTAAGTGGCAATAATATTAATGAGAGAAATATTCAATAAGAATGTGGCAAAAATAATGTATAAAAATACTTTATATGAAGTATATGACTTTCAATATTGATAATCATTATAGTTAAGAAAACTATACATTTATTTTATATATGCTGCATTCAGGAAAAAGAGTTTGCTTTTATGTAGCCTCAGTTCATAACCCCCCAGAAATATATTCAATAAGCTTTTTTATTTTAGTAAATATCCTTATAAAATATTTACTGATTCTGAATTTTGTCTGCTATAGTTCATTTTAGGTAGTCACTTATTTTTAATGAGGAACCTAGACAGCATTAAAATGAATTCATTGATTCAACTCAATGACATAAAATTCAGTTTATGAGCACAACTAAATGTCGATATGATTGGTCTTTAACAATTTGTAAATGAAAGTGGTTGAAATCTGAATGATGACTCTAGTGGTGATAGAGAAGCTTATAGACTGAACACTAGAGATATGAAAATAAGGAACATGTTTGGCATCTCTCAAATAAGGCTGATTAATTGGCCATCTCCCTCTGCTAATGCATAATGTTTTAGATGGAAGTAAAGCAGAAGTTGGAGATTCAGAGTTTCTTCTTTTTTTTTCTTGTTTTCAGGTTCAACGTTTTTATTCTTCCCAACTTTAGGATTGAATATCTGAAAATTATGTCATACATTATAAGAACATGATGAAATAATGTTGAGATGATCTATAATGGAAATCAATGCTTTACCCTTCTTTTTCTAACAGGATGTATCTCCATCTACAGTAGGAAAGAAAAGAGATCTGGAACAACTTTTGATGTATATAAATCATAGTTGTCTCTTTCCTAACTTTAATATTTTCTGGTTTTTCACTGTTTATCACTTACCTAAACAGATGTCTAAATTTAGGACAAGCATTTTGAACATCCATATTACTATTGATATTTAGTAATTTATTACAGACATTTTGGATTTCCATTCATTCGTTGCCAAAATTCTGCATTTTTTATTATTTTATTTTTTGTTTTTTCTGTAATTTAGCTTACATTATTTTGTTTTCCAGAAAATATATTTTAGTTACAGAATTTTATTTAATTTAATTCATTATTCTGACCCTATTTCTCTTCAGGAGGAAATAAAGAATCCATTTCTGATATAAGTTTAGAAGTTTATTAGAGAAAATATTTATAGAAGAAGGAAAATCATAACCAATTAGTGAGTTAATGATGATTTTTTTACCCAACACAGAATACTTCTCACATTATTGCCTAATCATCTTCAGCATTTTAAAGGTAAGATTTTTTACCGAGAAATACAGACTCATATTCACTATAGCATTAACGATAATGTCAAGGATGGAAACAACTTGCGTGCTGTGTCATCACTAGGTAAATAAGTCAACAAGCTGTGGAACATACTCAGAGTGGAATTACGCAGGAATAAAAATAATGAATATGTGAAACATAAAATTTCTGCATTTGGAGAACATCAGAGTGAAATCAAGGGCAAAAGGGTAAATATTGTATTATACTACTTTTATAAAAAGGAAAAATAAGTTTTCATACAAAAGAAAATATTCTTTGATAGTCACCTGAAATAGGAAGGAATAAGGGAAAGAATCAAATGCTAAACAGTAGACGCATGTTTATTCTAGCAAAGGGAAAGGCAACTCACAATACGGGATAAACAGTATAATGACTGAAGACACTGAGAGATAAACAAGAATAAAAGACAACTGTAATATATATAAATCTAAAACTATAGTAATAATGGAATTTTGTGAGTGGCTACATGCATGATTGATAGATATAGAGTAATACATGGGAGTACATTTTTAGCATAATTGTGGCTATTTGTATGTAATATTTGTGATATCAAATGTTACTATTAAAAAATGGCTTTCCTTGCTACTGATTAACTGTTTATATCTTTCTGAAGTATTCATCGTATTAAAATGATAAGGATAAACACAAGAGGAAGAAGCATGGAGCAGAGAGTCTGAGCTGAAAGATAAGATCCTCAGTGGAATCATGCTAGAAGAAAAACCAGAGATGCGATGTAAAGAAAATGAAGAAAACATTTGAATCATGCTAAGTGAACTAACTCAGTTCCATAAGGACAAATACTACATAAGACCATTATTGTAAAACTAGATAGCTAGTAAAATGTGTATGAGAATCCAAGGGGGAGGGAGGGTAGGAGCAGCGTGGTGAGGATGGGTAGGGAGGTAATCATAAGGTTGCAGAATTTGATTAATAGAGGGAGGGGTGATGGGTAAAGGAAATGGGAAATATCTGGTATGATAAACAATGTATAGAAACTTTGCAAGCAAACCAGTATAAAATAAAAACTCTTTTAAAAAATAAAAAGATAGGAATAGTGGAGCATACAAGCCTATGTGACCAGAGACGTTAATAAGCCCAGAAGAGCTAAATGAGAGCTCTCTTCTCAATAGTCCTCTTTTCAGCTGCCCTACTATGAATAGTCTACAACACTCACCAGTTTGTGCAACACCAGCCTGCCTCATCTACAGTTGTTTGAGTCATTCCCCCGATGGATCCCCTGTGTCTCTGGGAAAACTTCTAATGAAACATGGAACCCATGGGACATAGAGGAGTCAGAAAACTGAATGAAGGAAGGATTGTTGGTGTAAGAAGTCAGATTTAAAACAAATTAAACATTTGAGACACTGTTGACTCCACACTTTTAACTAGTCTATTAATCTTAGCTGAATGAATTATGAATAGAAAGTTTGTTTTCATGTTCACTTTTGTTAATATATGTATATATAAATTATGTTATTTTAACTATCATTTTATTATTATTATACCAGTTTATTTACAAAATTTGGATACACTGTTTTTCAGAACAGATTCTTCCTATTACCTTCACCCTTCCACCCCTCAAATTGTACAACCTTATGATTAATCCCCCCTCTCCCTGCACATCCGCATCCCTCTGCTTGCACACACCTCCCCACTTTGATCCTTATACTTCTTCTACAATAATGGTTTTATACAGTATTTGTCCTTGTGGGACTGAGTTAGTTCACTCAGCATAATGCTCTCCAGTCCCTCTCAAGTTAGGTAGTAATTTACAAAATCATTGCTCCTGTGTGCTGCGTAGTATTCCATTGTGTGAATGTACCAGATGTTCGAAAAGCCAACAGACACATGAAGAAAAATCACTGGCAGGAACAGAGATGCAAATCAAAACCACAATGAGGTACCTTCTCACTCCAATAACAGTGGCAAAGTCTAACAGGGCAGTAAGTAATAAAGTTGAAGAGGATGTGGCGAGAAAGGAACTCTTATACATTGTTGGTGGGATTGTAAAATGGTGCAACCATTCTGGAAGGCAGTTTGGTGCTTCCTGGAAAAGCTGAACATAGAAATTCCATATGACCCAGCTATTCCACTAGTTGGAATATACCCCAAGAAAATGAAAACTGAGGCACAAAGGGAGACTTGTACACCAATGTTCAGTACAGCCTTATTCACCATAGCAAGAATGTGAAATAGCCCAAATGACCAACCACAAAGGAATGGATTGAGAAATTATATTACTTTTGTAGAGTTAGATTGGTACACTTTCCTTTTAAAAATGTGCAGCTGGATTCAAAGCACAGATCTTTTAACAACTGAATACTTACTCACTACTTTATCAAAGTGAAAGAGTATTTAAAAAAAATAATGGGCACGGGGGAGAAGGAAACAACAAAAACATGGGACATCATTGCTACAAAAACTCAAACTCGTATTTACTGTCCTTGAGTTGATTCCATTTTAGCCATCATTGTCACAGATATCTCATATTCAATGGTGACTTTTGTAAAAGTATTTATATTTTTTGAAATAAAATTTAACACACACATATATTTTATATACAGTTGGATATTTTGCAAGACATTTGAAATGGAAACACCTTTAACAGAATAATACTATATTGTAATGTATTTGTTGTTGTTGTTGTTATGTGCCATCGAGTCACTTGCAACTTATAGCGACCCTATGTACAAGAGCTCTAAATGCTGTTCTATCCTGTGCCAACCTAGCCATCTCAAACACACTTATTCCTACCACTCCAGTCGCAGAATCGATCCATCTCACCAAAGGTCTTCCTCTCCTTCGCTTCCCCTCCACTCTGCCAATCATGATGTACCTTTCCAAGGACCAGTCCCTCCTTGCAACATGCCCAAAATATGTCAAACGAAGCTTCAGAATCCTTGACTCCAGGGAACACTCTGGTTTCACCCTCTCCAGGACAAACCTGTTTGTTCTCCTAGCAGTCCACGGTATATTCAACTCTCTTCTCCAGCACCAGAGCTCTTTCTATCAGCCCTATTCACTGTCCAACTCTCTGATGCATAGTACATAATTGCGAAGACTATAGCCCAGATCAGGCGCACCTTAGTCTCCAGCCTGACATTGTTGCTCTTCAGTACACTTGAGAGGTCCCTCCCAGCTGATTTTCCCAATGCAATTCGTCTCCTGATTTCCTGGCTGCTGTTACCAAGAGCGTTGACTGTGGAGCCAAGTAAATTAAAACTGTTAACTATCTCAATCTCCTCACCATCCATGCTGATGCTGCCAACTGGCCCAGTGGTTAGAATCTTTGTTTTCTTGACATTTAGCTTCAGTCCATATAGGAGGCTGTAGTCCTTGATCTTCTGCAGCAAGCGCTTCAGGTCCTCCTCAGTTTCAGCAAGCAGGGTTGTGTCATCTGCATAACGCAGGTTGTTGATGATTCTTCCACCAATCCTGATGCCACATTCCTCTTCGTATAGCCCAGCGTCTCTGATGATCTGTTCTGCATACAGATTGAAAAGGTATGGTGACAGAATACATCCCTGACGGACCCCCTTCTTGATTTTGAACCATGTAGTGTCTCCTTGCTCTGTTCTGACGACTGCCTCCTGGTCCGAGTATAGGTTTTGCATTAGCACAATCAAATGTTCTGGGATTCCCATTCCTCTTAGAGTCAGCCACAGCTTGTTGTGATCCACACAGTCAAAAGTCTTTGCATAGTCAATGAAGCACAGATAGACATTCTTCTGGTATTCTTTGCTTTCTGCCAAGATCCATCTGACATTAGCTATAACATCCCTAGTACCACGACCTCTTCTAAATCAAGCCTGCACAACTGGCATTTCTCTGTTGACATATTGTTCCAAACGTTTTTGGATAATTTTCAGCAGAATCTTGCTTGCGTGTGATATCAATGATATTGTTCGATAATTTCCACAGTCTGTTGGGATATATCCTCTTAATTTCAGGTCAAGAAGAAATCTATATAGAAAGTATCTAGGAACTTCTATTTTTTTTCTAATAAGTAATTATTTTTATAATTCTTTAAAAATGTAATTGTATTTTTATCATTTTTAGATAAAATTATTTCACTTTAGTAATTCTTAAGACATCAATTTATTATTTCAAAGTATTGTATTTACAAGTTATCTCTACATTTTTGTAGATACAGAATGTGATCATAGGAAAAAGGAATTAAAAAATACTGATTCAGAGTGTACAATAGGAAAAAAGAATTGCTCACTACTTTTTTTCTTTCCTTCCAGCCTTTTTGTTTCCAAGAACAAAATGGTATTGGTGACCTTGAGAACAGCCAAAGCAAAAGAGGGAGAAAAAGACTGTTGGAAGTTAAACACATTTCTTTTCTTCCAATAGATTTTTTTTCTCCATAAGTAGGCAGGTTTTAGTATTGTGTTGAGATGTTTAGAAATAATGAAACAAAAGTTATTCCTAAATTAAGAGTCTATTCAATAACCCATTCTTCCTCTGGGTCATTTATTTGTGGAATGGTAATTGATTACTGAGCATAACTATAGATTAGACTTTATGGATGTCATTCAAAGAAACATTTTATATGGCAATGTGTCAAAGAACAGAATTGCAACCTGTGTTCTTTGAAAGACAGAGCACTCTTGGTGCTGAGAGGCGGAACACAACATGTAAACATAATGTTTTGTTCTACAAATGCACAGTAACTTCCTGAGCAATCTAGAGTCCTCAAATCTCATGATGCCAAACTCATAGCCATCTAGTTGATTGTGACTGTTAGTGATCCTCTTTTGGATTCCTGAGGCTGTAAATTTTAAAGGGAAGAGACTACTTATCTTGTTTATGTAACAGTACAGAGAGGGACACCACCACCAAAACTGTATGTATGAAGAGAACAGTAAAAAAAGAAATTGAAAAAAATATTTTTGGTATAATTTGTGAAAGTTATGACTACTAGGTGAAGAATTCCAGCTAAGAAATTCTATTAAGTCTGTTAGAAATTCTTCCTTCTTTTTCTTTAGTTAGCATAGTTGGCTAAGAAAAAGCTTATGTTAACTTTTTTTTTAAGCTCATTTTGCATTCAGAAAACAAAACTGCTCATCACTGGACTCAGGCAATATCAGGACAGATGGAAGAGAGATTGTAACTGTCAATGACTTCATCTTACTTGGATCCACAATCAGTACACTTGGTACCAGCAGTCAGGAGATCAGGAAATGCATTCCATTGGGAAAGTCTGCAGTCAGGGATCTGTCCAAATTATTGGGCAGCAGTGATGTGAGTTTGAGGACTAAGGTGTTCCTGATTCAAGCCATAGTCTTTTCAGACACCTGTTATGTAGCTGAGAGCTGGACAATCAGTAAAGCTGATAGAAGAATTGGTGTCTTTGAGCTGTGGTGTTGAAAAAGAGTATTTAATATCCCATGGTCTGCCCAAAAAGAAAATAGGTATGTCTTCGAGATGGTTCAGCCATAGTCCTCCTTGAAGGCAAAAACAATAAAGCTTTGTCTCACAAACTTTGGGCATGTTGTTAGGAGATGTTATCCATTGGAGGGGGATGTCATGTTTGGAGAGGTGAGGTATGGTGAAAGAGAGAATGATCCCCAATAATATGTATTGACACACTTCAGCAATGGGCTCAAGTGTATCAGAGAGACCGAGGATGGCACAGAATATGACAGGATTCAGGCCTGTTGTACATAGGGTCGTTATGAGTCATACTTGATAGCACCTAATAACAACAACAGAGGAAGGTCCAGGAGCAGGCATTGCTTTCTTGTGCATAAAGTAGTTATGAATTGGGAATGACTCAATGACACCTAACAACAGCAAAGCCCCTGCTCTTACTCTCTTTCAGCTGATGGAGATTTAAAAATATTACCAATTAAATATTGAAGAATGAGGAGTCTTACCATTCCAAGGAAGCAAATTGTGATGGTGAAATTTTGGCACCATAAGAGGAAAAGTCACTTCATGCCTGAATTTTATCTCCCCATCTGTATGGTGTAAGGACTCACAAACTGACTCCATAGCAGAATTATTGGGTGAGTTTTCACGACAATAAATTCCTGGGCCCCATCCCAGACCCATCAGGTCAGAATTTATAGAAAATAATCATGGACAGTGAAAGCATTCAAAATGAGTGCTGTAAAGGCTACAGTTTCAGTTATCAATAGTGGTATCAATATTGTCTACAAAATGTTAGAAACATATACAGTGAAGCTCACTAGATTATCTGGATGCTCAATTCCAAATTATTTTCTCTGCTCTTAATTAGCCTACAGTGACTAATTATTGTGACTAACTTTGCGTAGTAACTAGACACTTCCCTAATACAAATCATACTATCTAGAAGATATGTTTTTGATGATGTGTAGATGATTCTATTTCTCATTAGATTCACAAAAATGATACTAGGAAGCATATTTGGTCAGTGCCCTGGGTTATCTTTGGAATAATAGGTACATTATGACATCAAACTAGTTACATGATAAACCACTTTGATTGATTAATGTCCTAGAAATGAATTAATACAACAGATTTATAAATAAAGGATCTATAGGATATTTCTCCAAGTATAAATCTGGCAGATTTTTATGCATCTTCTGATATTTTTAAAAATTCTGTTCACTTTCCCTTTTTATGTTAAATTACCTAAATTAAAGGATTGGAGAAATGAAAAATACATAATATTTGGTGCCAATAGGATGAATATTTAAACTTAGATCAGCGTACTTGTTTCTTTTTAGCCAAAATTTACTTCAAATTCTTGAGAAATAGCTCCTTTCTAGAGCTATGCACTCAGTCAGTGTGCAGACATTTTTCCTATTGGTGCTATTATCTAAGAAGATATGATTAATTTTCTCCCTTCTTTACAACTTTATATTTCACTTAGTAGAATAATGGAGACCATTTGAAAAATGACAGATAATTTCTATTTGGGTAAAGGTTAGAATTACAGGGATAGAATGGTGAAGGTTTATTTTTGTTTTTCACAGATTTCATTTATTTCTGACTCTGAAAGTCCTTAATTTTGTAAAAGTGTTTAACTCGATATTTGTTAGTTAAAAATGATGATGCTTTTGTGTCTGAAATGAATATTATAAAACGTAGGGAAGATATTTTAATTTTGAAATTTCAGATGGGTCCCATATTTACCTCAGGCACTTTTCTGTCTGAGTATAATGCTAACATTGCTGTTCCCAGAACATGCTGATGATAAAGTAAAATCACTCCACTCATTAAAGGCAGGAAAGCACAGATGGCCATTATTAATGATGAGGATAGGGGACAATAATCATGAAAGTTCTGAAGCTTAAAAATAAGTATTTAAATGACTGTACTATTAATCATACTAGAGACTTCGATTCTACATAAACCAAGCATCAGGTAAAAATAGGCACTAAACAGCGCATCGATTGTTTTGATCAAATCACACCATCTGGGTCATTTCATGATTTTGCCACTTCCAAATTGAGTGGTTTTTCTTTCAGGAGCTCTGGTGGCCTAGTCAGAAGAGGTTACTTTGCCAAAGGTGGTATCAATCCACCAGCTGCTTCACCGAAGACAGACAGCTTCTTTGCTTGAGATTTACAGCCTTGGAGAACCTGCTGGAGGTCTTCACAGCAAGAAGTGCCTGGTGACACAGTGATTAATTACTCAACTACTAACTTTCAGGGAACTGTGGTGGCCTAGTGGCAAGAAGCTGTGCTGTCTATTCAAATCCACTAGCTGCTCTGTTGGAGAAGAATGGACAATCTCCTTCCCTGTGATTTACTGCTGTTGAAAAACCACTGAAAGGTCAGATATGAGTCAGTTCTGATTCCCTGGCACACAATAACAACAACTATCTGAAAATGTGGTAAGACTCTGGTGGCTGGCACATCTGAATAGGGCCCCAGGTGGTCCCTAGGTGGCTCCTACAGCCTGGGTTTAGAAGAGGCCATTTTTGTGTACCATCAAGTCAGAGTCGGCTGTTAAGTACCTCTCCAAAGTACTGAAGAGCAATGGCGTCTCTCTGAGACCAAGGTGTGTCTAATACAGGCCATAGTCTTTCCTATCACTTGTTATGCATCAGAGAGTTGAACAATGACTCAGGAGGATAGAAGGAGAATTGATGCTTTTGAGCTGTGGGGCTAGAGAAGAGTATTGAGGGTACCATGGACTGCTAGGAAAACAAACAGATTCATCCTGGAAAGGCTCAAACTGGGCGGCTCCTTGGAGGCAAGTACTCTGAGGCTCCGTCTAACATACTTTGGACATGTTGTAAGGAGGGACCGGTCCTTGGAGAGGGACATCATGCTTGGTAGGGTGGAGGGACAGCGCAGGAGGGGAAGGCCCTCTATGAGGTTGATTGATTCAGTGACTGGGGTAATCAGGATGGGTGTATCGGAGACGGTGCAATTGGCACAGGACAGAGCAGAGTTTAGGGCTGTTGCACACAGAGTCGCTATGAGTCGCAAGCAACTTGACGGCGCATAACAACAACAACATCAAGTCAGATCCAATCCAAAACTGGCCTTCCAAGGAGTTTTCAGAGGCAGTGAATCACATGGGAGGAAATTGCCCATCTTTTTCCATTGGAGTAGCTGGTGAATTAGAACCACATACGTTTAAAAGCAGAAGTGGCATCCACTTCCTAAATAACATGCCTCCAGAAACTCTATGGACTTTGATAAGTGTCAGTAGTTGTAGAGGGGCTTCAGACCTTTTGTTCATAATGTCACTATGAGTTGTTCTCAACTAGGAGGCAATCAACAACCACCACCATCACCACCATCTTTGAGTTGACAATGCAATTTTCTTACCAATAATCCACCAGAGCTCCCAGGGTGACTGGAATCCTTAAGTGAAAATTTCAACCATTTTATTACATAAATTTAGGATAATGATTTGCATTTTTGGTAGACACATTAAAACAAAGACCCTTGATTTTTTTCCCCCCATTCTAGAAAACATTTTTGCTAATAACACAACTAGGTAGATTTCTTTTTTAAAATGATGTAAAAAAAACCTCATTGTCACTGAGTTGGAATCAAACTCCTAGCTCACCCAGAAGCAGGTCTTCAGAGGCAATAACGCGTGGAAGGATTCACCCCATCTTTGAGCCCTGGAGCTGCTGGCGGATTCCAATCTCCTGAGCGCAGCACTAAATCTGTGTTAGCAGTGCACCTCCCTATGGACTCTGCTGCCGGTTCTTGCTACACCATTCAAGTCAGAACAGACAACATTGCTGACCCTACTTGTGCATTTTCAGAAGCTGTAAAGATTTCCAAAACTGCTCATTTTCAGAAGCTGTAAAGCAAGGGAGGAGACTTTTCTTTCTTTTGTGGAGCAGCTGGTGGATCCAAACCAGTTTCTTGTTGGCAGCTAAGTCCTTACCCAGTAGTCCACCAGTCCAGAGATCCCTTTAAAAGGAGGAAGGGGGCAGGGACAAAAACAAACAAACAAACAAACAAACCCCCTAATTACCCCACTTATAGAAATGTATTGGCCATTTAATATTATTTTAAAAATCACATTTGCTATCTTAAGTGTGTGACACTTCTGTCAGCATTGCCTGGACAAGGTAACTCGAATTCTCACTGCTTTATTGCGTATTTGCACAGTCCATTAATGTTCTCACAGAACCATGAAGTTGCACATTAAGTCCTAAAAATATCCAGATGTGATGCAATAAAAATGTTGAAACATTAGAGGAATAGAGGAAGCTTTTAAATTTCATAAATGTAATTAGAACAAGCTGACTCTACCCCAAAGACTCAAAACAGACTTTGTGATAATATAAAAATAAATAAAATTTTAAAATGGCAAATAAAGAGAAATTGTACTCCTTTTGTCATTGACCTTCATTTGTGAGAAAAAAAATCTAACACCAGATTATTGATAAAAATATAGGCTTGGGTGTATCTATTATAGTATATTATAGGTAAAGACTGCCTACCACCCACATTAAAAAGTACAATATAGTTTTATAATGAAATATCAAACCAATATAAAAGCTCAGAATCTGATCTGACTTTTCCATTAAGAATACATAATTCTTTAAAAGTAAGGCAATGTGCCAGCAAGAAAAAAGAAAAAATATATTACTGTTATTATTGGTCTAATTCTCTTCCCTTGCTGAATGAAAATGTGCAAATTATTTTCATCTCTTTTTACTGTGAATCATTCTCAATAAAAACCATGAAAGTTATTTTGAATTTTAGTTCTTTTGAATAGTGGTTCATTTCACTCTACCCTAATGTTAGGAGCTCCTAGAATCTCTCATTGGATGAGAGCCTCAGAGATGTTGTTCGAACTCACCCACTGAGTTTATTCTAATTCACTGATATTGGAGGACAAGTTAGAGAGATCTGGCAGCCTTGTTACTCTGGATTTCCTCTGCCAAAGGTATTCAGTTCAAATCCACAAATGGTGAATGATGGAAAATCTCTTCTGTGTGATTTACAGCTTCTAAAACCTGCTGGAAGCTAGTTCTCATCCCCCAAAACATAACAACAACAATAATAACATGAGACAGTATAGAACTGCTCCTTTGAATTTGCAATACTGTAAATCTTTACAGAGGCAAACTGTTTCTTCTTTCTCCCCAGTACTGACCAGTCTGGTTTGAACCGGCCACCTTTTCCGTTAGTGGCACAACATTTATTCCTTAACATCCCCATTCTCAAAGTGTGAAATTCTCAGGCCAGGATAATCCTCATCACCTGGGACCTGAAAATTCTCAAATTTTGCCCCAAACCAAAGCCACTGGCCTTGTTATTCCAACACAAAGTGACCCAGGGCTGTAATCTTTACATGGAGAAGATGTGGTGGCCAGTGGAGCAATGCTACTAACTGAAAGAATATTTGGTTATTCAAGCTATCAGCTCTGAGGGAGGAAGAGGTGGCAGCCTGCTTCTGTAAAGATTTGTAGCCTTGGAATCCCATGAGGGAAGTTCTGTTCTGTCGAGTAAGGTCCTATTGAAAATTGGAATAAACTTGAAGGCAGTGAATTTATTTTCTTTTGGTTTTGACCATGACATAAGCCGATTACCACATCTTTTTGTTGCATGAACTTGTTTGTTTCAACTGCTCACCTCTGGATTAGCAGCAGAGAACTTTGATCATTAAGCAATCAGGGCTCATTGGTCGCCATAGAGCTGAGTCAGAAGCTGTGTGGTTTAACAAACCTTTTGTTGACCTTAACGCCTCATCTTTGAGAAGTGTTCTAAATTATATTGATGAAACTACAGGTCAAATCTATATGTAGAACAAATCATTCAGGAGGTTGGAATTTATAAGGAGAAATGTGGCATCAGGATTGGAGGAAGACTCATCAACAACCTGCGTTATGAAGATGACATAACCTTGACTGCTGAAACTGAGGAAGACCTGAAGTGTTTGCCAAAGAAGGTAAGGACTGCAGCTGAAATATGGATGGAAGCTTAAGAATATCAAGAAAACGAAGATTCCCTCCACAGGGTCAATTGGCAATACCATGAGAAATGGAGAAATTATTAATGCTTTCTACTTGGCTTGGTTCCACAATCAAGACTCTTGGCTCCAGCAGTTAAGAAATCAAAAGATGAATTGCATTAAGAAAGTCAGGGACTTCTAGTGTGCTGAGAGCAATGATGTCAGTCTCAAGACTAAGGTACACTTGATTTAGGCCACGGCCTTCCCAATTACTTGCTTTGCACCAGAGAGCTGGACGGTGAACAAAAATTACGAAAGAAAAATTCATGCCTTAGAATTGTGGTGC
Source organism: Elephantulus edwardii (assembly GCF_000299155.1). NCBI lineage: Eukaryota > Metazoa > Chordata > Mammalia > Macroscelidea > Macroscelididae > Elephantulus > Elephantulus edwardii. Next base: position 37,451,582 of record NW_006399758.1, on the reverse strand, counting down.
TGGAGGAGTCTTGAACATACCATGACTGCCAACAAAACTAACAGGTCTGACCTGGAGAGGGTGAAACCTGGCTGCTCCTTGGAGGCAGGGATTTTGAGGCTCGATCTTATATACTTTGGGCATGTTGCCAGGAAGGACCAGTCCTTGGAAAAGGATATCATGCTTGGAAAGTGGAGGAACAGCACAGTAAAAGATCTCAGATGAGACAGATTGAAACAAAAACTTGCTAATAAGGGTAGGTATGTCAGAGACAGGGAGATTGGTTCAGGATAGACTAGGCTTTGGAACTATTGTGCATATGAAGTGCTATGCCTTGTCATTAACTTGACAGCGTATAACAAAAAGTCAAAATACAGAGTGAACCAATATTTTCAACTAAAAGGGTCTTCAAAGTCAAATGCCCTCATTTTCAGATGAGAAACTTCAATTTCTGCATGCTTGTTAGGTAACAATGTGCTGGCTCTAATCCACAGGAACTTTATGAACAACAGAAGAAACCCTGCCTTTCGTTTGCTATCCTAATAATATGCTATGTGCATTGCTGTGGTCTCTGTCAATCATTCTATTTGGGATTAGTCTTCTTTTTCATTGTTGTTAGGTGCTATTGTTGGAAAGCAAGGAAAACCACATAGTATTGTTAGGCGTCTTTGAGTTGACTATAGTTCATAGCAACCTTATGAATAATAGATAGGAACCTTCTCTATTCATGCCATGCTCATGATCTCAGCTATGCCTGAGTCCATTGTTAGAGTCATTGTGTCAATCTTTCTCAGTAAGGGTCCTCTCTGGCTGTCTCCAACCTCTCCCAGCATGACACTTTTTTCCAAGGACTGGCTTCTCCTGATAACATGATTAAATATGTTGGCCAATGTTTTGCCATCCTTGTCTCCATGGAGCATTCTGGTTGCTCATTTTCCAACATAGGTTTATTTGTTCCTCAGACAGTCTTTGAGATACTCAATACTGTCCACACCACAATCAAACATATGGCCTTCTCCAGGGACAGGAAGCTCCTGAGTATATGTCAAAATATTGTGAGATAAAGTCTATCATTGTTTGTAAGGCACATTCTAGCTGGTTTGTCCAAGACATATTTGTTCTTTTGTCAATATATGGTATATTCAAGATTATTCTCCAACACTATAATTCAAAGACATTAGTTTTTCTGTTTTTCTTTATTCATTATTCGTCTTTCATACTCAGCTCATGTAGCTATTCAGAGAGCTTGATCAACTTTGAATTGAACTCAGGTCTCCTTACTCCAAGCAGAGGAAAACATTTATACCATGCCACAATTAAGCCTTCTAGTTTTTACAAACATTATTCTTTTTGTCAGTCTACTCCCATGCAATTTATGGCCTCTGAAAATCGACTGGAGGGTCAGTTCAAACGTGATGGCACATCATCACAACAACAACAACATCCTCTTTGGAGTGGGAGAAAGATGAGCAATCTATGAATCAGTTCTGACTCCATGGTACATATAACAACAATAATAGCAACACAATCAGCTTTGGTAGAAGTTCTGATTATTCTTTGGTTAAGATATTAATTTGCCAAAAGGTTGAAATTTGAACTTATCATAGGCTTTGATGTAGAAAATGAGGTGTTTCAGCTTCTGCAATTTACAAATTTGGAAACCCAATGGAGAAATCTCTAATCTTCTAGGATTGCTGTGAGTTGCAATCAGCTATTAACAATGGGCAGTGGGTAATTCTCTTTGGTATTTATAAATAACACTTCACATTAAGGAGCCATAGAGAGAGCTCTGGTGGCCTAGTGGTAAGAAACTTCTCTGGAATCCTAATGGTACACGGTGATAATCCACCAGCTGCTCCAAGGAAGAAAGACATTTGCTCCTCTGTGATTTATAGCCTCTGACAACTTACTGGAAGGTTAGCTGTTTGGTTCCAATTAGATGATAATGAGGTGTAATGAGTAGAATTTTAAGATTTTTGTTAGGAATATTCTATTATTTTAGCCCACTATTAAGAGTTCAGGATCACTCGTTGTTATTGTGTGCTGTTGAATTGGAACTGATCCATAGCTGACCATCCAAGGGTTTTCAGAGCCAATAAATTCTATGGCAAGAGATTACCCAAACTTCTCCCATGAGGCGGCTGGTGGATTAGAATAGTGTGCCTTTGGGATTGCAGTAAAGTGTCTTACTACTAAGTCACCAGAGGGGCCCCCTCCAGATCTATAATTGTTGTGTACTGTAGAGTCAGAAATGACTCATAGCTGACCCTCCAGTGGGTTTTCAGAGGCAGTTAATTGCACACGAGATTGCCCCTCCTTCTCCCATGGAGCAGCTTGTGGCCTTGAACGTGCCTTTGGGATTACTTGCCACTAGGCAACCAGTGTTCCCTAGGATCTATAGTAGTGGTGTCCAAGTAACAATGTAATGCAAGAGGCACATGTATTCTTCTTTTTTACTTTTTTAAATGAGGCTGGTTTCAATGTGGCTCTAATTCTGTGTTCTGTAGGTTGTTCTTGGGACCTGGCTAAAACAGGAAAGTTGACTGGGGTCTGAGTGATCTCAAAGGCTTCTTTGAGGCATTTCAAGATGATTTAAAGGATAAAGGCATGAAACAATAGAGATTAAAGTGCTGACAGGGGCCCTGCATGGTTGGTCCCACCACCTGGAGCCTCAGTTGTAGGCCAGGTCTGCACAACTCAGAGCTGTGCAAACTCTAGTTTATCACTAATGTACCCACTGGAAAACTTCACATTAGATAGTTTAAAAGCACAGCCTTTTAAGAGACCAGCGAGTAACTTCATGTTCTTTGAGCTGTTTCACGGTTTTAGAAATTGCATATAATCGATATAGTAATGGGAAAAAACTCTAACTCTTAGGTTGTTACTGTTACTCGTAGCTAACCTCCTAGTGGGTGCTCATGCACTATAAATGGTTGGGAGATCACTGTCTTTCTTTCCTGGAACCTTTGTGTTGACAGTACAATTCCTAACCCACCATGCCACCAGAAAGCGTAGTTGGAGGGCCAAAGAGCCCACCAGCATCAACCAGTTGGTTCAGACTCCTAGCTATTGTTCAGTGCAGAATATAACAACCGGTCTGGATTTCTGAAGTCATGAATTGTACAAGAGCAGACTGATTCATCTCTTCCTCAGAGCACCTGATAGGTTCAAACCACCATCAATCTTTCAGTTTGCAGCTCAACCATCCACAAAGCCACTAAGGCACTTCCTTCCTAGGAGGGAGAAAAAAAAGATAAATGAGTGGAAAACAAAGCGAAATGCAAGAGTAAAGGTATGAATAACTTTGTGAAAGCTATTAATTTACAGAAGTAATGAACAGAGGCATTTAGGCTGCATTCCACTTAAGGCAAAATTATTCGATCTAGTATTGAAGGTTGACTAGGAAATCAGGATGTAAGTGACAGAAAGGTCATTTTAGGCACATACTGTGATGTTTATAAAGCTTGCATTTCTTTTCCTTCCCAGAAGTTATACCTCAATTGCTTAATTAAGAAAATGCTCTGCAAGTCACTTTTGCTATTATGGTGTAAATGCATATCTCTGACAAGTGCACAGAACCTTTTACAGCAATTCAGAACTATTAGGGCTATTTCCTCCAACTTGCATCAGGCTGAATAAACACACTCTATTCAAGTGAAAACTTGTTATGTTGCCTTTCTCTGCCTTTCAAAGTAATCAAAGCAAGGTTCTTGAAACCTGAGTATCTCACCTGTGCCTCCTAATGACTCAATTATTTTGTTGATCCTGCTTTTGGTAAAATCAGAGCAGTGGCGTCACTAGGGTTGCTGTCACCCAGTTCAATAACTCAACTCACCTGATGAACCTCCTCATCAGACCACACAGGCTTCTTAATAAGGTTACTATACTTTTAAATAATAGAATGTTGCTGTGGTGGTGGTGCGCTGTTAAGTCGGAAATGACTCACAGCTGACTCTCTAGTGGGTTTTCAGAGATAGTAAATTGCATGGGAGGGAATTGTCCATCCTTCTATTGTGGAGCACCTGGTGGATTTGAACCACATGCCTGTGGGATTATAGTGTAACTCCTTACCACTAGGCTGCCTAAGTTCCACTAATAGATGCTTTAGTTGTATATGACTTAACTAGGGAGCTCTGGTGGTCTTGTAATAAGTTGTGCTGCCAACCAAAAGTCACTTACTCGAATTCACTGGTTGCTGTACTGGGCAATCTCCTCTCTTGAGATTCAAAGCCTCTTAAAACCAGGGTCAACTATGAGTTGGTTCTAAGTGCATAAGACACAACAACAACATTGATAAAATATACCGCATCTTAGATTATATGAATGCTGGTTTATTGTTCGTTTGTTGGTGGGTTGTTTGGTGTTCTTTTTTTCATGTGTTGTAGTGTCAGAGCAGTTTGATAGCTGATCTCCAGTGAGTTTTCAGAAACCGTAAATCCCTTTATGTTGGCAGAAATAAAATAGTTTTGTAAAATCTATCTACATTGCATTGCATTACTAATCACATTAGTAGAAACTGAGTATTTTAAAGTTTTTTCCCCTCCTTTTTCTTTTAAATATTACTTAATTTCTGTAAAATTATTGATGTAGATTTAGAGATATTGCTTACCACAGTACTGTCGCTAAAATACCAGAAAATGTGACGAAATCAGATCCAAGTGGAATTCTTTCAGTAACAAAACCAATAGTATAGGTTTAGCATAAGCATGATCAAGTGTACTGGGTTTCCCATTTCCTCAAGATTAGCCACGATTTGTTGTGATCCACCCAGTCAAATGCCTTTTATAAAAAAAAATTTATTTTATTAATTTTAATGAACATTTACAGAGATTTTGGATTTCCATTCATTCGTTGTTGCATTTTTTTCTCTACACCCTCCCCACCCCCCAGTTCAGTCCTTTCTTTGAAAAGCAAAAGATAAGCTTCTTCATTGGTATACAATCCCCTGTGCCCTCTACCCCCCCTCCCCCCGTCCCAGCCCCTACCCCAAATGCACTCTACTATGCAATGCCTCTTTATAGTCAATGAAACACAGATAGACATTCTTCTGGTGCTTTCCACCAAGATCCATCTGACATGGCAATAAAGTCTCCAGTGCTAAAACCTCTTCTAAATCCAGCTTGTATTTTTGGTAGTTCTGTCAATGTACCATTCAAGTTTTTTTCTGACTAATCTTCAGCAGGATTTTGCTAGTGTGTGATATTAGTGATATTGTTCGGCAATTTCCACACTCTATCAGGTAACCCTTTTTTTTTTTAATGGGAATAAATATGAATCTCTTCCAGTCAGTTGTCCAAGTAGTCCTCCAGATTGCTTTCAGTCAAACTAGTGATGGTGAAGCTGTGATTTACAGTTGTAGTCTTCAATATGGATTGACAGTCAACATCAAGAAGACAAAGATTCTTACTACTGGGTCAATTGTCACCATGATGATAGATGGAGAAGAGATTGAGATTGTTGGCAATTACAGAGTGTTCAGCTCCACAATCAACACTGTTAATTAACACCAGCTGTCAGGAAATCAAAAGACAAATTACATTGGGAAAATCTGCTGTCAAGGACCTCTCCAGAGTGCTTAAAACCAACATTGTCAGTCTAGAGACTAAGATGCACCTAGTCCAGGCCATGGGATTCAGAGATACTTGTTATTTTTCAGAGAGCTATACAATGACTAAGGATGACAGAAGAAGAATCAATGCCTTTGAGTTGTCGTGCTGGAGAAGAGTCTTGAGCGTATCATGTACTGCCAAGAAAACAAATACATCTGTCTTGGAGAGGGTAGAACCAAGTCTCTCCTTAGAGGCTAGGATTTAGAAGCTCTGTCTCACATACTTTAGGCATGTGGTCAGGTGAGACCAGTCCATGGAGAAGAACATCATGTTTAGAAAGGGGGAGGGGCAGCACAGGAGAGGAAGAATCAGGATGAGATGGATTGATACAGTATCTGGGGCAACGGGGGTTGGTGTGTTAGAATAAGTGAGACTGGCTCAGAACAGTGAAGGGTTCAGAGCTGCTGTACATAGGGTTGCTATAGGTTGCAGCGACTCAACAGCACATAACAACAACAACAACAACAACATATTATATTGGTTCATTTTTATTTAAGCCTCTTGTTTAAAGTCAATAAGACTTTGTGGAGGGCCTTTGTATTTAAAAGTCAGTTATTATTATATTTTGGAGGAACATTCTTCTTAGTGGTACAGTATTCTGTCAGTTTGCTGTACTGAGATAATCTGGGGTTCCTGTGATGCTAAAAACTTGTGCTATTGCGGTGTCAAATACATAACAGTTAACCAGGGTAGACAGTGTTTGGTGGAGCTCCTAGTTTAAGACAGGTTTGGAAGTAGGAGTGGCATCCACTCCCTAAACAAAATATCTCTGGAAGCTCTATGAACTTTGAGAATGATGATAGTTATATACAAGTCTTCTGTTCATAGGGTCGCTATGAGTCATTCAATCAAGAAAAACAACAACCAGGAGAAAAAACAGGTTTGTCCCGCAGAGGGTCAAACCAGGCTGCTCCTTGGAAGCAAGAATTCTGAGACTTCATCTGACATACTTTGGGCATGTTTGGAGGACAGACCAGTCCTTGGAAAGGAACATCATGCTTGGGAGGGTGGAGGGACAGCACAAAAGAGGAAGATCCTCAATAAGATGGGTTGACTCAGTGACTGGGGTAATGAGGGTGGGTGTGTCAGAGACAAGGAGGTTGGCTCAGGATAGAGTAGGGTTTAAAGCTGTTGTACATAGATAGGGTAGCTATGGATTGCAAGTGATTTGATACTACATAACAACATTTCCATGACTGTCGATTATAGATACAAATAAAATGAAATAATTGACAATTTTAGTCTGTTCTTGATTTATCATGATGAAGCTTACTGGTCCAGTTGAGAGATTTGTTTTTGTTTTTAAGTTGTAATCCACATTGAAGGCTATAGTCTTTCATTGCCTTGAGTAAATGCTTCAAATTCCCTTTACTTAAGCCACCAAAATTGTGTTATTTATTTATTGCAGAACGTTGGTGAGTTTTTGCCAATCTTGATGCTATATTCTTCTTCATATAGTCTTCTTTCTAGCGTTATTTGCTGGACATATAGATATACAGATTGCTTTGCATATGTATAGTGAAAGGATACAGCCCTAATATACACCTTTTCTGAGCTTAAGTCCTGCTGTTATTGTGTACCGTTGAGTCAGAACTGACCCATAGCTGACTTTCCCATGAGTTTTCAGAGGTGGTGTATTCACATGCATCCTCCCTCAGGGAAGCTGGTAGATTTGAACGCCTGCCTTTGGATGTCCAGCTCCTTACCACTAGGCCACAAAAGCTCCCTAAATTATGTCGTATCCCCTTTTCTTTGAACAAAAGCCTCTTGATCCTTGTTCTACGTAAGGATAATTGTTTCGGAGTTCTTACTCTTTTTGCTGTGATTCATGTTTGTCATGATCCACATTGTCAAAGAAAATATGAGTAAACTTTCTGTTGTCTGTTTTCAGTTAATATTAAAATGAAGTCATTGCTAACTTCAATCTTTTATTTATCATGATGAAACTTGTAGTCAGCAATGATGTCTTTTGTTCTACAATTTTAAACCCTCTATTGTTGTGTTGTTAAGTGCCATCAAGTTGCAGGCGACTCAAAGCGATCCTCTATAGCTCTACAATTCTAGTCAAATGTGGAAAAATATCTTTGGCAATAAAGAAACATTGAAAATATTTCACCTTACCTCCAGTGCAATTACCTGCCTCTGAAATCCTGCTGGAAGGTCAGCTGTGAGTCAGCTCTGACTTGACAGTACACAACAGCAACATTCAATAAGTTAAAACGTTTACTATATCCTTGATATGAAAGAAAATGTATTACGAATAAAATACACCATCAGCATTAATGAACACTCACTAAATATAACCATTAAATTAGAATATTGCTTATGGTATTAATATGTAACAAATTCTATAAGTTTTGACTAGTAAAATTAGACAAGAGAAAAAAATTACTGTTAAATATTGCAAAAAATAAGGCAAATTTATCATTATTTTCAGGTACAATGCTGCATGCAACTATACAATAGAATTGGCTAAAATTAACTTATAAACAATAAAAGCTTTAGAAACAAAAGTATATATAAAAATTAATTACCTTCCTGTTTACCAGCTACAATCTGTGAGGGAAAGTAATGAAAGCAAACACCTTATTATATAAAATCAAAGTGATGCAAACAAGAATAAATTGAATAAGAAATGTGTAAAATCTGTATGAAAAATAATCTACAATTTGAGTGGAAATATTGAATATATGAGAAAAATGCATTCCTTTATTCCTGGATAAAATTATTCCATATTGCAAATTCAATTCTTTCCCAATTTGCCTATGAATTCAATATCCTGCATGCTAAGAGGTATGGAGAGTCTCATATTTTATTTTATATGCTCCTGTTTTGCTCTCATTATTTAAAGAATAAATGACCTATCTCTCTAATTTAAAAAAAAAAAAAAGTAAAACAAATTTACAGAATCCTGACCTGTCTTTTTAGGTGTGAACAAATCTCATTGCTGATACTTAACATTCATGAAGTATTTGCAGTGTTCCAGATTTTCTTCTAAGTATTTTCAAAGGATGAATTTATGAAACATAAAGGTCTTACTCATTCTTTGTTAGAAAATCACTAATTGTAAGCATGGCTGCTATATTGAATTTTTATACCAGCTGTAACCTTATCGTTATTGTGTGTGAGGGGATAAACTAGGTTCCTATATCCAAAATATTTCCATAAATTTTAACATTTCAATCTGAGCTATTTGAGTTTAAAATGGTTTTTATTTACTTTAGATTCACTTATGAAATTTGCATGAGAAACATAGGCTATGGATGATTATAGTGTTAATTACTAGAGAAGAGTAAGTTCAAACATAGGTTAATGAGAAAAGAAAACAGAGATTATCATCACTGGACCAACTGGAAGTTATGATAGGAGGAGAAAAAAATGACATTGTTAAGAATTTAATCTTGCTCAGATTCACAATTAACACTTGGTACCAGCAGGAAGGAAATCAAAAGATGAGTTGCTTTGGGAAAATCTGCTGTCAGGGACAGGGACTATCTTCAGAGTGCTATGGTATCAGTATAGAGATATAAGGTGTACCTGATTCAGGCCATTGTCTCAATTGTTTGCGATACATCTAAGAGCTGGACAATAAACAGAAAAATAAATGATGCTTTTGAGATAGTACTGGAAAGGAGTATTGAATATCCAGTGTACTTACTGTCAAAAGAACAAATAAGTCTATCCTATTTGAAATGAAACCAAGTTGATCTTTAGAGGCAAGAATTTTGAAACCTGTCTCACAGTGACATCCACTTCCTAGACAGCATGCCTCTGGAAACTGTGAACTTCAATAAATGACAATGGTTCTGGAAGGGCTTCAGGCCTTTTGTTCATGGGGTCGCTATGAGTCGTGCTTGATTTGACGGCAATTAACAACACAACAACTCACATATTTTGTTCATGTTGCCAGGGGTAACCAGTTCTTGGAGAAGGGCATCATACTTGAAAGAACGGAGGGTTGGCGCATGAGTGGAAGACCCTAGATGAGATGAATTGACACAGTGACTATGACAATAGGGTCAGTAGTGTCAGAGATAATGAAGTTGGCTCAGAATAGGTCAAAGCTCAGAGCCATTGTTCATAGTGTTGCTATGAGTTGTAGATGATTCGATGACACATAGCAAAAGACAAGTAACATGAGGATGAAAGATTTAGGCTCTGAGTTGGAGGCGGGGGACAAAACAAAAATAAAATGTGACAGCTCAACCGAGCCATTGTAGTCTACTATTCCCACAGGTAGCTAGAAGCAAACAGTTATTTAACTTGAAATCATTGTCTCAAAGTACATTGAAGAAATTGGCTGTGAGTAATCTTTTTTTTTTTTTATTTATTTTATTTTGGGAAATGTTTTATTCGGCTGTGAGTAATCTTATGTTTCTTCTCAGACTCAGTTTGATGGAAAGAACAAGGCATTACTAGGTGATACTAAGGGCTCAATTATAACTCTGGTTGAGTCTCTAATGTCTCTTGGGAAAATTGTGCCCTGTATGCTTGTTCCTTAATCTGACATGTAGGCATTTTGTTCTCCAAATGTGTGGAGCTATGAATTTTTACCTACATAATAATTTTTTAGGACTTACATGAACAAAACTAAAATGTAATGCCTTTCCTGCATAGAGTCCAATTGTAATGATCATATTTAGCTTTCAGTAGATCATTTAATATTCTAGAGTATGCACAGTCATTTGATTCTGTCTCTTGTGAACCATTTTCTATGGTCTTTCTAGCTCTAAGAAAAAATTATAAAAATGGCCACTTAAATGATATAAAATAATGTGCTATTTTAATTTTTTAGTTCTTTTAAGAATTTTATT
>NW_006399758.1:37420342-37441080 GCF_000299155.1 Elephantulus edwardii | reverse complement strand
TAAAGTTCATATACATTGTTTCACACTGTTCTTTAATCACATTGTGTTTCACACAATCACTCCTATGAATCATATTCTGTAAAATTAATCTTACTGCATTATGCCCATCATTACCATGTTTTTTAGGTCCCCTCTTTCCCATCTCCTTTACTCTCTCTCTACCCATCAAATTGTACAACCCTGTGATTTTGCCTCTACCCATCCTCACCCCTCTGCTTCCACATCTTTCACCTTTGGGTCCCCAAGTACATGGTTTACTTATTATCCTTCTATTTTTACAATGATGGTTTTATGCAGTATTCGTCCTTATGAGACTGAGTTAGTTCATTCAGAATAATGCTCTTCAGTCTCTTCCAACTTATGTAGTACAGACACATCAAAATCACTGGTAATAAAATATATGAAAATTAAAACCACAATGAGATACCATCTTACCCCGTAGCAGTGGTAAAGTTTAGCAGGGCAGAAAGAAATAAATGTTGGAGAGGATTTAGAGAGGGGAGAAGTCTCATACATTGTTGGTGAGATTGTAAAATACCATTTTACAACCATACTGGAAGGCAGTTTACTGCATCCTCAAGAAGTTGAACATAGAAACTCCATGTCGCCCAACTATTCCACTGCTAGGCAGACACGCCAGGGGAATTAGAACTGAGACATAAATGGAGATTTGTGCACCAATGTTCACAGCAGCATTATTAATCATCACAAGAACATGGAAACAACCCACATGTTCAACCACAGCTGAATGGACTGAGAAACTGTAGTGCATTCAAACATGTTATTTTTTATTATTATATTGTCCTGTCAGTAGTCCATTTTAATTCATTGAAATTGAGACCATCTCCCTCTGTTCTTTCCTTTTCTACCATCCATTAATGTGGGAGAAAATCTAGGACAGAATAAATAAGCTGTTATCAGTGAAAGAAGAACTGGTGACCAGCCTATAGGGAGTTTCACTGTTAACCCAAAGGTCACACCTCTCTGGCAAGTCAAACCCACCAGCGGCTCTTCAAGAAAAAATAATGAGGGGCAATCTCCTCCTGTATGATACACAGCCTCCCACTCTTGGGTCAGCCCTGAGTCAGCTGGGACTCAATAACAATGATTTTGAGGTGGTTTTGGGTTTTGTAGGGATTTATTGTTTGTTTTTATTCCTGACCCTACCCCATCCCACCCAGCCACCAATTCAAGAAATGAAAGAATTAATATAAATATGATAGGATCCGAACATTTTAGAACTGATTTTTTGTGGTCTTATTAATGGCATCAACATAAGATGCCTGCATTTGCTTTTTCAAATCCAACAGTTTCTCAGATTTAATGCTGGTGTCCTCGTCCATGGCTCTGTGCTGCTCATTCAAAGGCCACATTTCTCCAGTGGTTTAAATCCACTAGTGGCTCCTTGGGAGAAATCTCCCTGGTGTGATTTACAGCCTCAGAAACTCAAATGCAGGGGCAACTCTGCACTGCCTTCTGCTAGATGGCAATGAGTTTTTAGTTGCTTAAGACATCTGGACTCTCCATAAAACAATGTAATAACTTTGATGGAAATATATGCTGCCATGACCTTATTACCTACATTCAAAACATGATTGTTTAGTTGGTGGTCTATATCTGTGTTATATCTATAACTAGGAAAGCTACACTTTAATGTAAGGAAATATTAAGGAGCTTTGGTGTCCTGGTGGTAAGAAGATACACTGTAATCCCAAAGAAAGCAGTTTGCATGCACCTGTTGCTCCACTAACGGAGAATGGGCAATCTCTTCCTGTGCAGTTTACTGCCTCTAAAAATCCACTGTAGGGTCATCTATGGGTCAGTTCTTATCTACATCTGTGCTATATCTATAATTAGTGAAAGATATAACTTACTATAAATAAGTATTAGCAGAATTTTTTTGCTTAAGTTTTATTAAATAGGTTTCTAGTCTTAAAAGAGGGAAAACTAAGGGACTAGAACATTTTGACCACTTTGTACTGGCTGTTGTTCTGGGTAATTGTTTCTAATAAATTCAGTTGTTAAAGTAGTATTGGCTATATTTGTATGAAATTCAATTTATCATTTAATGAAAAAATATCTGTGTTTAAATATGCTTTGCCTTCCTCAGATATAAAGGTTGTGGATTCTCTGCTAAGTTTTTCCAACTTATTAAGAGAAAATTATTCAGACAAATAAAACAATTTTCTCATTTGTGCTGCACCTTCTAGAAATAGTCTTGTACTTCCCTTCTTGGTTGTTACTTACCTTTCATATCTGTGCTTCCTGACACCCATGATAAACAAAAAGAAATTTTCATGACTTGATTTCTAAGTAAATACCTTTAGTCATCAAAAATAATCCACTCTAATAACTAACAGATGCCAAACTTCTTCTTTTTTTTTTTAATCTAATGATGGATATCTACCAAGTAAAAAATACAGTAGCCTAAACCATCTCCTTGGATTCTGAGCCCGAATTCAAGCTTATTCCCTGGTTCTACTCCCTGGACTAGTGCAACTCCTGTGGCATCCTCCATAGTGGAGGGACCATGTGGAGATGATGCAATGTGTGAAATAAGCTGCTTTCAGTCAACCTAGTGATGATACAGCCCTGATGTACAGTAATTATATTTTAGCTGCAGTCAAAAATGTCACTGCTCTAGAGAAAGATGTAGCCATCAGATTTTCTCAGGAACTGTGGCCTTAAAAATCCCATAGATCAAACTACTCTGTCCTATCAGTTAGCTCTGAATTGGAATTGACTTGATGGCAATGAGTTTGTTTTGTTGTGGACACTGTTATTGTTGTTACGTGCCCTTGAGTTGACTGCAACTCATAATGACCCTGCGTAGCTCTGGGCCCTACCCTATGCTGAGTTAGTCTCACTGTCTCCCACACATCTACTCCCATTATGCTAGTTACTGTGTCAGTTCATCTCATCCAAGGTCTGCCTCTCCTGCGCTATCCCTCTAACCTGACAAGCATGTAATCCTTCTTCATGGATGGTCTCTCCTGGCAACATGCCCAAAGTATGTGAGCTTCAAAATCCTTGCCCCTGAGGAGCAACTTGGTTTCACACTCTCAAGGACAGATCTGTTTGTTTTCTTGGTAGTCCATGGTATGGTCAGTAGTCTTCTTTTTAGTTGTGTCATTATGTGCCATCAAAGCAGCTTAAAATCTTAGTGACCTATTTACAACAGAATGGAATTCAGTCCTGTCTTGAGCCATTCTAAGTCTTTGCTGTAGTCACACTGTCAACCAACCCATCTCTTCTTTACCACTGGTGCTGTTTTACCAAGGATGGTATCTCTCTCTAGCGACTGGCCTCTCCTGATAACATTCCCTAAGTATGTGAGGCCAAGTCTCAACATACTTACTTCTAAGGACCATTCTGACTGTATTTCTTCCCAGACAAATTTATTTTGCTTTTTGTAGTCCTGAGTATTTTTCACTGTTCTTGTCCCTGCAGACTCAGAAACCCACTGAAGAGGCAAATAATAATTAGTTCCTACTCATTGACAATCCATTTGAGTGTGAATTTTTTTAAAAGGTAGAGATTGTATTTAATCACTATTCTGTCTTAAAGAAGTGGTAAAATGGCTAGCTCATCATATGTGCTAAATAAATACTCATTGATTTAAAGACTGAATGTTAAATATTTCTTATTGTTGTTGTAATATGCTGACAAGTCAACCATGGCCTTCCTGACAACATGCTCAAAGCATGTAAGACAAAATTTCACTACCCTTGCCACCTCCAAGGAGCAACCTGGTTTCAGGACACCCTGGTCTCCAAGACAGACCTTGGAAGTCTATGGTGTGTTTAATACTCTTCTCTAGCATCACAACTAAAAAGAATTCATTCATTTTTCTGTCATCCTTAGACATTGTCCAGTTTTCAGATACATAGTGAGTAATTGAAAAGGTCATAGCTTTGATCAGGAACACCTTAGCCTGTAGCCTGTAGACTGACACTGTTACTCTTTAGCACACTAGAAGATCCTTGGTAGCAGATTATCCCTATGCAACTCGAAACATATTGTACACTTCAGACAGAGCAGAATTCTCTTTTGCAGATTCACAACTTCCTTTTATATTCTCAACACCCTTCTGTCCCTTAAATCAACATGTGAATAAAGATTCAGGTGAATTAGAAGGACATAGACTGGCTAGAAAATGAGATAGCTATGAAACTATTTCCTTAATATCATATAATCTTTTATCTGCTATCTCCCAATAGGAAACCAGTACTGCTTAAATACAGAGTGCTGACTAGCTTTCAGAGACTGGCAAATTCAGCAATGCTCTTTAGAGTGTGCTCCAGGAAATTATTAGCAATAAGCACTTCTTGCCCTAGCTTGACCCACAAAGCATTAAATTCCTTGTTCATTTTTATTGTTTCCTTCTTGGACAATTGAAATGCTTTAGAGAATAATCTGCTTCTATGGCACATAAAGATCAGCTAATTAAAACTTTCTTCAATCACTTGCCATTCTTTTAGGAAACATTGACAATTGTATGCAAATTTTCTAAATGATAAGATCCTCTGAGTTTTCTGTAGCATTGATCTTAAAGCATTGTTTGTCAATACATTTTTTAAATCTTCTTTAGCTAGTGAAGTATACGAATAGCAGCATAATCTGCTAATACCATCTTTTCAAATCTGTGTTGTTCATCTGCACTTTTTTCCTTTGAGAACAGCTTCTAGTGATATTATGTAATGGGTTTCTGGAATAGCTGTCTAAGGGAAATTGGTCTTAGAGAAATGCTTAGGTTTATTTCCCTCAAACCTCTATATTTTAATAGCATCACATTGCAATAGAGCTTTCCCATAATGGAAAATTTTAGGAAGTATCTTTATAGTAGTTGATGTTTGTCAAATGAATGATTATTGGCAGTGCTTTAGCAAACATCTATCTTACAAAGTGTAAGAACACTGAAGTTACTGGACTCTTATGTGAATGTCTGTTTCAAAATCTTATGGCTTTGCTTTCCAATTATCTACAAATGCCTATTCATTAGTGAGAATTTGAACTCTGATCTTTATATATATTTCTTTTTCTACAGAAATGAGAATATCTTGAAATACCATGTACTTAGGGTATAAACAATAAAAATTTACATGAGAGATTAAGACCAAATAGGAATGCACTGTTTTTACTGATGGCTGTCTAAAATAGAGTTGACACAGGGTTAGGGTGGAGGATAGGCAAAGAATGGAGAGATAATGAACACTGCACTGGAATAGATGAAGGAAAGGCTGTATAAAAGGATTACATGATAAGGCATAACCTGTATGACAATTAACAATCTGGAACAAGGTGTGTATTACAAAGTGACACAGAGGAGGGGGAACGAAGGGCGAGAAAGGAAAATGTGCCTCAATGAATAAACGAAAATCCAGCCCTTCTATAAAATCACAATTTAAAACAACCCCTCTGTGTACAATAAACAACAAAATAAAATGTTATGGTATCATTTTTAACTACAGTAAAAAGAAAGAGAAATACAATATATATTGTAGGCTAACTACATGCCATGAATTCTGCTAAAATAAAAATTCTGTTAAAATTTAAAAACATTAAAAATTCTTGATTATATAAGCACAAATATGTTTCTATGGGTTTATATAATGATTGTTTTAACTTTTAAGGAGTTTTTCTTTTGGAAAAATACTACATAGAATTTATTTCTCTCATACTGTAGGAATATAAAGGGTTGCTATTTTCAGAAAAGGACTACATCTCATGTATTTATAACCTGTTAGCTCATTTGGTTAAAATATAATTTCTTATTTGTTGATTAGTAGCTGGTATAATGAAATACTAATTTTTATTTTAGGATCAGCATCTATTAATTAATGATATGCATCTGATAGTCTCAAGTGCATGTATATGATTAAAATTATTTATGAACACTATATCAGCACATGCAAGATAAGACCTTTAATGTATTATGTATCTATTACATACGTTTCAGAAACATGGTTAAAAGGTAGAGATGATGCTTTCACATATTTCTGAAACATAAGCTTTAGGAAAATTTTATGGAATTATTACTTCATGGCTTGTTGTTGCTGTTGTTGTTGTGTACCATCGAGTTGGAACTCACCCATAGCTGACCCTCCAGCTGATTTTCAGAGGCAGTAATTGCATGGGACGTGGGTGCTCATTCATTTCCAGTGAAGCAGTTGATGGCCTTGAACTGTGTGTCTTTGGGGTTCCAGCACAGCTTCTTGCCAATAGGTCATAGGAGCTCCCTTTCTTATTTCTTGGCTTACATTAAAATATTTTGAAGATATTGGGGTAATATTAATAATTTTAAAAATTATTCGTATTTTTTCAAATGTTTTTGTTAGTCATCTACAAATGATAATACAAACTACCAAGTAACTAGACTTAGAGTTTGAAAACAAGTCTCTCCTTGAAGGCTAGGATTTTGAAGCTCTGTCTCACATACTTTGGGCACATGGCTAGGAGATATCTGTCCTTGGAGAAGGACGTCATGATTATAAGGGTGGAAGAACAGAAGGACAGCTCAGGGGAAGAAGACCTTGGATAAGATTGATTGATACAGTAACTGGGGCAATGGGTATTGGTGTGTCAGAATTAGTGAGATTGGCTCAGAACAGGGCTGGCTTCAGAGAACCTGTACAAAATAGGGTTACTATGGGTCACAGGCAACTTGACGGCATATGACAACAACAACAAGAAGCAATTAAAATTTTCTGAAATCACTTTGATATCACACTTTACCCCCTACATGCTGGTCTTTTAAATTCTGGACAATTCTGACTATTCCATTGAATATTACTTATTTTCTTGTATCAACTATCCAATTTCACAATAATGTGAAATAGTAATACAAGAGTAAATTCTTCTTTAGGTTATGAGTTATGAGATAAGATTAATATTAGGAGTCATGAGTCAACTATGCCTTATAGTGATCCTATAAACAACACGTGGACAGATCTGATTTGGAGAGGTCTTTGACAGCATATGTGTGTGTATATTCATTGCTTAACATTATGAAAGGCAAACATCAAGACTGTATCATCTTTCCATACCTTTTCAATCTGTACTCTGAGTAAAGCATTTGAGAGATTGTCATTTATGAAGAAGAATGTGGTATCAGGATTGAAAGAAGACTCAGCAATACCTTCCTTATACAAATGACACAATTCAACTTGCTGAAAGTGAAGACTTGAAACACTTATAGAAGATCAAAGATTACAGCCTGCAAAATAGATTACATGACAACATCATGAAAACAAAGATCTTCACCACTGGGCCAATACGCTGCATCATGGTGGATGGAGAAAAGATTGAAGTTGTCAATGATTTCTTCTCATTTGGTTCCACAATTGACATCACCACTACCAGCAGTCAAGAAGTCATCTTGCTTGGATCTACAATCAATACCACTAGTACTAGCAGTCAAGAAATCAAAAGACTGGCAAAGTCTGTTGTCAGAGATTGCTCCAAAGTACTAAAGAGCAATGATATCAGCTCAAAGGTGAAAATGAGCCTGATTCAAATCTTTTCAATCATTTGCTATGAGTCTGAGAGCTTGAAAATGAATAAGGATGACAGAAGAAAGATTGATGTCTTTGAATTGTGATGTTGGAGAAGAGTGTCAAGTGACCCATGGATTGCTGAAAAAACTAACAGATATGTCTTGGAGAAAGTACAAATTGCCAGATTGTTCCTTAAAGACAAGGATGGTGAAGGATCATCTCACACACTTTAGACATTTTGTTAGGAGAGGATATTCCTGGGAAAAGGATATCACACTTGGAAAAGTAGAAGGTTGGTGAACGAGAAGAAGAGCCTTAATGAGGTGTCTTGAACTAATGGTTACCACAGTGGGACCAAACATATCAGAGACAATAAGAACGACACAAGATAAAACAAGCACTTGCTGTTCATAGGGTCACTATGAGTTGCACTTGAATGGATGGCATGTAACAACAGATTTGTGTGTATGGATTTGTATGTATTTATGCTTGTGCTGTGGAACACATGGTCAATTATTCATGTATAGTTCAAATAGAAAATTAAGACAATCCATGAGAATATAACCTTGAGTCTATCTCAATTGTATTTTAAAACTATCTCAAGGTCTGATATGATACATTGTACACTAAGACACCAGACCAGATTAGTTAGGTATTGACATGAAGGATATCATTCATGAAGGAAGCAAAAGGTCTGTATAAAGACAGGGAACAAAGGAAAGACCAAAATGGACATGGGAAGAAATTCTGAAACTTACTCTATTATAACAAAGGGAAGAAATACTGAGATAGGAGAGATAAATACATTTCTAAAAACAATTTGAGAAGACAAAGCAACATATTAAACAAAATCAAATTTGTAAAGAGCCACAGTAATAAAATCAAATGGGAAGTACACACTCAGCATTTCTCCAGCTAAAAGAACTGAAGATTTTCAATACTGAAGGATTTTATGGGATACTATTGAATGATGCAAGAAGCATTGAAAGAAGCCTGAAGGTATACATAGAATTACTCTGTGTGTGTGTGTGTGTGTGTGTGTGTGTGTGTGTGTGTGTGTGTATTTTTACACTTAACTGTTTCAGGAAGGAGCGTGTGACCAAGAACCACAATAGGATTAGGGTTAGGGTTAACAAAGGAAAAGTTCAAGCTGTAGTAAAGATATTGACAAAAAAAATAAGGTCTTAGGAATTGATGGATATAGACCAATTGAGGTATTTCAACAAATGGATGAAGCCCTGGGCATGTTCACTAGCCCATGTCAAGGAATTTAGAAGACAGCTACCTACCTTGACTATTGACTAGGAGATTCATGTTTGTTTACATTCTGTAAAAAGGTGATCCTATAGTCAGTGGGAATTATTGAATAATACCATGAATATTCAATGTAATCAAAGTATCCCTAAAGATTATGACTCAAACAGTATGTTAACAGGAAAATTTAAAAATAGTTATTTTGACAAAAAGCAGAGAATACCATAAATACTTATATTGATTTTGCAAAGGTGATTGACTGTGTGGATCATATCAAATTATGGCTCATATTGAGAAGAATGTGCTTGTGTGAAACCTATGCATAGTTCAAGAAGCAGTTGTCTGAACACAGTAAGGAGACACTCCATTGTTTAAAGTTATCAAAGCTATGTGTCAGTGTTGTATCTTTTCTTCATACCTAGTCAATCTTTGCTAAACAAATAATTTTAGAAGCAGATTATATGAAAAAAAAATTAAGTGGTCTCTGGGTTAGAGGAAAACTTATTAACAATCTGTTAAACAGATGACACAACTTTGCTTGTGGAAAACAAAGATGACTTGATGCTTTTACTGAGATTACAGAGTATAGCTTTCAATACAAATGACATGTTGTCAACAGTAAAACAAAAATCCTCACCACTGGACCAATAGACAACATCATGACAGATGGAGATAATACTTAAGTCATTAAATATTTAGTTTTATTTGGATTCATAATCAACTCTCATAGTAGCACCAGTCATGTAATCAAAAGGCATGCTGCATTAAGGAAATATATCATGGAATCCCTCCAAAATGCTGAAAAGCAAAGACTAAGGTATACCTGATCCAAGCCAAAGGTCTATTCTGTTACCTAGTATGCATCTGAAAGCAATTCCACAAAGGAAAAGGAAATAATCTACTTCCATTCAGATTTATTGCTTTGGAAACTTTTAAAAAAATTAATGTGAGTGTGTGTGTGTGTGTGTGTGTGTGTGTGTGTGTGTGTGTGTATACCATCAAATCGGATATGATTGGTACAGGAGAACTTTGCCCTTCCTTCTCCAGCAAAGAACCTGGTGGATTTGAACCACATACCTCTGGGATTGCAGTGCAGCTTCTTGCCACTAGGCCACCAGAGCTCCCCAGCTTTGGAAACTTTAAGGGACATTTCTTCACTGTCCTACTGGGTCACTTTGAGTTAGAATTGACATGACAGCCCTGGTGTTTTTCTTTGCACTGGCTTCTTTGCTCTTTTTGTCCTTGATTAAATGAACAACTTGTCGTTGCCATTGTTGAGTACTTTCGAATTAGAGCTGACCCATAGCTGACACTCCAGTGGTTTTTCAGAGGCAGTTAATAGCATAGAAGGAGACTTTCCATCTCACGCTCACAGAACAGCTGATAAATTAGAACCACACGCCTTCAGGATTACAGCACATGTTCTTACCACTAGGTCACCCCATAGGCAACAAATTGATAGATGGAGAGAATATTGAAACTATCAACAATTTCATCATATGTGGATCCCCAATAAAGGCCCTGGGTACAAGCAGTCAGAAAATCAGAAGACATATGGCACTGGAAATGTTTGCAGTTAGGGACCTCTCCAAATTATTGAGGAGTAATCATATCAGTTTGGAGATCTGATTAGACCGTGGTCTTTCTGATCACTTGCTATGCATCTGAGAGCTAGACAGTGAGTAGGATGACGGAAGAAGTATTGATGCAGCTGAGCTCTGGTATGGGAGAAGAGCACTGAACATCCCATCGACTGCCTGCAGAACTAAAATCTCTGTTTTGGAGAAGGTGCAGCCAGAGTACTTTTTAGAGACAAAGATTATAATGCTTTGCCTCACATATTCAGACATGTTATTTCTTAGAAAGTGACATGATATTTAGAGAGGCAGAGGGTCAGTGAAAGAGAGGGATACCCTCAACCAGGTGGATTGACCCAATGATTGCCACCATGGGTTCTAATGTGTCAGGAAGTATGAGGATTACAAAGTATGGCTAGGGTTCAGATCTATTATTCATAGGGTCTCTATGGGTCATACTCCTCTTGATGACACCTAACAACAGTAATAACAACAATCTAGCCAGAAGTCTGTTATTAATAAGCTTTATTAATTTTAAAAGAATAATATTTTTGCTTAATTGATTTATTTCTATTTTCCATAATTATCATAGAGAAAAAGAAAGTGAACCAATCGCCACTGATTCCCTTCTGACACAAAGCGATCTTGTAGGACCGAGGTGCTGTTGTTTCAGAACCGATGCTCCAGTATATTTTTGGAGGATGTAAATCACACAAGAGACTGCATAGCTTTCCCTCACAGAGCTGCTGGTGGATCCCTATCGTCAGAGAGGCATCACCTTTAAATTAGCAGCACAATTCCTTACAGACTTCATAGCTCCACAGAATGGCTGCACAGGGCACCCAAAGCCGTAAGTCTTTAGGTAAGAAGACTGGCACTTATTTTCCCCATAATAAACTGGTGAGTTTAAATCTCAGACATCCTGAGTAATAGCATACTTTAAGCACAGTGTTTCACAGTGCTATCTACATTAATTTTCATTGTTTTTCTTGTTCTGATTTAAAAAAAAACAAACACAAATCTTCTAACTCATTTCTGTCTACTCAGAACAGACTCATGACTGACCTTCCAGTGGGTTTCCAAGGCTGAAAATCACCGAAGAGGAAAATGCCCATTTTTGTCCCTTGGTGTAGTTGGTCTCCCCACTAGTCCCCTTTTTCCTAGCTCTGTACATGAGCTTATAGCATTGATTCTCCACCACTCGTCTGTCAGTTTGCTGTACTGGGGTGGCTTGTGTGTTGCTCTGATGCTGGAAGTTATGCCATCAGTAATTTTCAAAAAACATGTAAGGTCACCCATGGTGGATGGGTTTAAGCAGAGCTTCCACACAAACACAAAGAAGCAGGATTAGCCATCCACTTCTGAAATAAAAGGCCTTTGAAAATGTTATGGATACCAGAAGAATGTTGGTGAATGTAGTGCTGAACGATGAGACCGTCAGGTTGGAAGGCACTATATTGCCATTGGAGAAGAGATGTGTCCTCAAAGAAGGGTTCACGATCTTTTTGTTTTGTTTAAATGCACTTTATTTTTAGACAACCTATGACATTTCTTCCCTTTAAAAAAATGCCTCCGCTCCAAATAAATGAAGGTCAAAATTAAAAGGGAGAGCTCAAGATGGTATCTCAGTCCCATTTGCCTAAATCCTGGTGTGGTGATGAAAAGCAAGCAGCCAGATAAGATGACAGGTGATGGATCCAAAGAAGTGCCAAATTTGTTAACATTTCTCCATTTCTAAACCATCCTTGAAGAAAATCATGGATGGAGTCACACCATCCTCACGGTAGTCCAGCAGAGCGACCATGTCATCTGTATTCATGTTTTGACCAATAAAGAACTGGTAGTTTTTGAAATTAGCAAGGATGTGCTTTATCTGTTCTGCAGCCCCTGTCATAACAGGTTTTACTCTTTCTGGTTTTTGTTCTTCAAGTTTGCCTTTGAGTGATTTCATGTAATCCTTGATGTACTTCTTGTAGGCTTCTTTTGTGAAGCTGGTTTCCTGCAAGTGATGGTTCATGATGATGCCAATGCCAGTGATTACTGTGCTTTCGGTTCCTTCACAATCGGTGCCTTCAGCAGAGGCGTTTCCACCAATGAGCGAGTCATCAGTGTTACCCTCCGTCCTACTGACCATCTTCCCCTCCACTTCCAGGCACAGTCCGCCCGCGATCTCCCGGATTTTGTAGATGTCGGAGAACATCTCATCGTGGCTGATGAGGTCCTGGTAGATCATCGTGATGGCGGCAAGGAGACGACAGCGGTGCTCTCTGAGCAGAAGCCGGAGCTCTGAGCGAGCGCGGTGCAGCCGGAGAGGCGTTCGGGGGGAGGGGGGAGCGGGCGGAAAAGCGGGTTCACCATCTTAACACAGATGGAATGAGACTTTCAGCTAATGAAGGACTTTTGTGGGTATGGCAAACCTCAAAGAGAGAAGAAACAGCTGCAACAATCCTTTAGTAATTAGAACATAGGATGTACAAGGTACGGATGTAGGAAAATCAGAAGTTGTCAAGAATTAAGTGAAATGCCTACAGATCGATAGCCTAAGCACTAGAGAGCTGAGATGCACTGGTAATGGCAATTACCATTCATGAGCTACATCATGAGCTACTATGCATTGAATGGCAGCTTGAAAAGGAATAGTACCATGTTCATTATCAAAAGGAACATCTCAAGATCTACAAGAACAATGCTATGAATGACAAGATGCAATTCATATATATATATGAAAGAACTGTTTATACAACTGTTACTAAAATATTCCCAGCAACCAGGAAAGCAAGGGATGGAGAAATTGAGGATTTCTAGCGATGTTTGCCAGTCTGACATTGATCAAACATCTAACCATGATGCATTAATAATAATTTGTGACTGGAATGAAAAAGTTGGGAATAAAAAAAGAAGAAATGGTAGCTGAAATGTTTGGCCTTCATGACATAAGTGAAAATGAAGATTGCATAAAAGAATTTTGTGCAATCAATTATTTATTCACTGCAAATTATTTTTAAAAAAACTCACATGAACTCTGGCTATGTTTATGAACCTCAAGAGATGAACTACAGAGGAATCAGACTGATACCATTTGTGGAAAGAGGCAGTGGAGAAACTCAATCAATATCTGAAGTCAAAACAAGGCCAGGCTGTCTGTGGAACAGACTATCAACTGTTCATGAGGAAGATCAGTTTGAAGCTGAAGAAAACAAAGAGTCCATGAGAACCAAGATAGGACCTTATATCTTTTTCTATTGAATTTTAAAACTATCTTGAGAATAGATTTGATGCATTGAACACTAATGATAGAAGACCAAATGCATTGTGAGATGAGCATCATCCCGGAAGAGAACAAAAGTCTTTACAAAGACAGAAATGAAAGAAGAGACTAAAATGGATGACAGAAGACACTAAAACTTGCACTGTCATGAAAAGAACTCAAAACAAAGGAAAGAATGCAAATGTAAGAAAGCTGAAGAGAAATTTCAAAGGACAGCTCAAGAGGACAAAGCAAAATAGTATAACTACATGTGCAGTGAGCTGGAGTTAGAAAACCAAAAGAAAAGAACATGTTCAGTAGTTAGAAAGTTAAAAGAGCTGATGAACAAAACAAGCCTTGAATTACAATAGTGAAGGATTTGATGGACAAAATCTTGAATAATACAGGAAACATCAAAAGAAGATGGAAAGGGTCTTTTCTCCACCTCTATATTTCAAAAGATTGACCTGTCTTGCTCTATGGGACATATTTTTTTCTTGTAAATCTGTCTTTGCTTCCACCTTAGAAAAGATTAATGGAAGGCTTTCACAGAGTCATTATACCAAAAAAAAAAAATTGGTCAGCACTGAACCATTTCGGGGAGTAAAATCTGATCAAGAATCACTGAAGGCACTGGCAAAAAGCAAAGCTCCAGAAATTGATGGAATACTAATTGAAGTGTTTCAATAAACAGCTGCAGCCTTGAATGTGCAAGAAATTTAAAGAACAATTACTTGGTCAACTGACTAGAAGAGATCCATATTTGTCCCATTTAAAAAAAAATGACCAAGCACAGTATGGCAACTATAAAACAATATAATAATATCAAATGCCAGTAAAGCTTGATAAAAAATATTTATAAATGGTCAAAACAATACATCAACAGAAAACTATCAGAGGGTTCAGAAGAGGCAATTGGATGAGGAATATCATTGCTGAAATCAGATGACTCTTGACTTCATACAGAGTATACCAGAAAGATGTTTACTTGTGTTTGATTATGCAAAGGCAATTAACTGTGGTATCATACCAATTATGAATTACACTGAGAAGAATGAAAATTCCAAAACATTTAAATGTGTTTCTGCAAAACTTATGAATAGACTAAAAAGTAGATGTCTAAACAGAATGAGAGAACATGTCATAGTCTGATATTGGGAATATTCCATGAACTGTCAAAAGAACAATTTTATTTTGGAGAAAGTGCCACCAGACTGTTCCTGGTAAACAAGGATGATGAAGTTTTGTTTCACAAACATTTGGAAGATTATCGGTAGTGGCCAGCTATTGATAAAAGACATGCTAAGAAAGGTAGAGGGTTAATGAAAGGCAGTAAGACAACCAAATGGAACAGCAGTGACTACAATAGGCTTCGGCATGATAGATGCTGATACAACGCGGGAATACTCCAGGCCAGGGATTTGGTCATCACAAAAGACTTACAATGCGAAAATCTTATTACAAACACTTCAAAACCACACCCTACTTCCTAGAACACAAACTGTAGACTACAATTTCATCAACACCACTGTTTCTAACTAGGTGAATACATGAGTCAAAAAAACTCCAACTCACTGCCATGAGTGACTCTCCTTTCAATTTCTAAGGCTGCAAATCTTATCAGCAGGAGACCACCCAACATTTTCCCATGGAGCTGATGTTGTCCTTGAACTGCTGGAGACACAAGATCGTCTGATTAGCAGGGCAACATCGTACCTCCAAGGCCACCAAAGATTGGTTTTAATGGATGAAAATGACTAGTGAATTATGGGAGCAGAATCTCTAAGGTAAATAGAATTATCTTAATAATTCATTAAACTGATAAATGTCTGGTTAGATTAAGGGGGAAAATATCATCATTAACGGTGCAAAGAATGAAAAAAAGCTATCACTACAATTTCCAAAAGAATGGAAGAAAATCCATTCCAACAAAAATATTCTTCTTGATCAACTACCATATAAAAAAATGGGCCATTTTGTATTTTAAATTTTTAAAAGAATGAATTTTAACTGCTATTTGAACACTAGTGGAAATTATACATCTTCATTTCTAAATGAAAGAAAATCTGTTTTGAAATGTTACCATCAGGGAAGAAAACTTGTTGTTGTTATGTGTAGTCAAGTCACCTGAAACTCATAGCAGCCTTATGCGAACACCTCTGAAGTCTGCCCTGTCCTGAGCCAGTCACACTGATTCTGACACACCTACCCCCATTGCTCTAGTTACTGTATCAGTACGTCTCATCCAGCGTCTTCCTCTTCTGTGCTGTCCCTCCACCCCTCCTAGCATGATGCCCTTCTCCAAGGATCAGTCCCTCCTGGCCACGTGTCCAAAGCATGTGAGACAGAGCTTCAAAATCCTAGCCTCTAAGGAGAAACTTGATTTCACTCTCTCCAAGACACACTTACTTGTTTTACTTGCGGTCCATGGTAGTATTCAAGACTTTTATCCAGCATCACAACTCAAAGGCATCAATTCTCCTTCTGTCATCTATAGTCATTGTCTAGATCTCTGATACATAGCAAGTGATTATAAAGACCATGGCATAGATCAGGTGCACCTTAGTCTCTAGACTGACATCGTTGCCTCTCAGCATTCTGGAGAGGTCCCTGACAGCAGATTTTCCTAACGCAATTCATTTTTTGATTTCCTGACTGCTGGTGTTAAGAGTGTTGATTGTGGAGTCAAGCAAGCTGTAACTATTAAGAACCTTAATCTCTTCTGCATCTATCATGGTGCTTTCAATTGGCCCAGTGGTGAGAATCTTTGTCTTCTTGATGTTGAGCTTCAATCCATATTGAAGACTACAGTCCTTGACCTTCTGCAGCAAGCACTTCAGGTCCTCAGTTTCACCAAGGAAGGTTGTGTCATCTGCATAGTGTAGAACGTTGATGAGGAAAGAATACTTATGAGGGTAAAATTAATTTAATATTTTCTATAATATGTGAAAATAAACTTGTACCAAGAAAAATATTATTAATCCTCCCCAAAATAATTGCAAATCCTGGATGTCATTAGGATGCTCTGAAAATATGAAAATTTCTTTAATTTTGAATTTTATTGCAGTGTAACCTAAATTTGATGATGCGGCATTAAGATTATAAAATTAGCTCTTAAGATTTTGTACTTAGCTTAAGGAATTAATCCTCTGACTGTTTCTTCTTAATTCTATATACATCTTGTTTAAGAACATTTTGTATCTACTATTTTATAGCTACCTTGTTTAAGAAGAGAAACTTGGTAAAGATAAAAATTAACATAACCTAAGAAGACTGAACCATTCTTCCAGATGTTGGGTTGTTATTTCATGCTTTTAAAATATGACACATTAGACGATGTTGTTGCTATTTGTCATCTGGTCGACTGTGACTCATAGTGGCCCTATGGCTCTGCGCTCTATCCTGAGCCAATCTCACTGTTTCTGACACACCTACCTCCAATTTATGCCAATACATCTTTATGAGAAAGATTTTAGATAAACTTCACCAGTAGAAGAAATCAAAATGGTTGTTCTTCAGTTTATAATTCTCTAAAGCAGCATCTTGGTTACTATTGAGTATCAAGAGAACTACGTCTCAGTGCTTGCTCATTAAGTTCAGATGTGCTTGCACCTGGAAATCATTGCAGCCTCTTCTGGTAATCAGATAGCTGAGGACATTGAACTAAGACAGTCTTGCTATGTATGGAGGATATGGTTTATTTTCACTTCCTTTTCTTCATAGGCAGTCCCCAGGGTATGAATGAGATCCATTCCTATCTACATCTATACACAATTTGTAGGTAAGCCAGGACAGGTGCATATGGTAGTTAGTTTCCTATTTAGCCCTCTTTTAGTACAAGAAAAGGCTCAAAGCCTTTTTCAATGCTTCGAAAACTGAAGATTCTGTAAGCGAAGGCAGTTGTGATGAAAAATTTGTGACCAGTGATTGGTTCAATCATTTCAAAGTTATAGTAAATTTTATAATACATTTACATAACATTGAAATTGTGATCAGTGATTGGTTCAATCATATCAAAGTTATAGTAAATTTTATAATACATTTACATAACATTGAAAGAAAATGGTAGTTGTGGGTAAATCAAATAATCCTAAACTGAAGGACTTCCTAGACTTCTCATTTACCTCTTTTTATCTCTCTCGTTCCTTATTTCTTCTTCACAAGATAAATACCTATTGGTAATATCTATTCTTTGGAGGCAGAAATTTTTAATTTCTCTCTTAAACACTTGCCAGGAGAGACCAGTTCTTTGTGAAGGTCATCAGGATTGGAAAGATGAAGGCACAGTGCGAGAGAGGAAGACTCAGGAAGAGGTGGACCAACCAGTAACTGGAACAGTGGAAGTGGAAACAGGTGTGTCAGAGACAGTGGGATTGGCTCAGGATAGGGCAGGGTTCAGAGCTATTGTCCAGAGGGACGTTATGAGTTGCAGGTGATTCCACAGCACACTAGAATAAATACCCATTTTAGAAAAATTTTGACAAAATAAGAAATACTCCTTGATTTATCCTTCTCTACATCCTTGTGTTTGCTTTTTTAAATAATGTAAGAAATGCTATTATTTTACATAATATTAAACTATTTCCTTTAGTTCTTTATAATTTTTTACCTTATTTGTTGTAATTTTTTGTAGTAAAATTTTTTTATTATGATGTCTAGTTAGTATCATTTAAGGAAATATTTGCTTATTCCAAATTTATGGTTATTTGTCCACATTTTTTCCATTATTCAAGCTTTTATTTTTTCCAATTTAAATCTTTAGCCCAGGATGGATTTTATCTGCTTCCTTAACTATTCTTTCTTTTATTTTTTTTATTTGAAAGCTAATATATTTTACTACATTTTTTGAATTCTAAACGTTCCTTATGTATTTAGGGTTTTTGTTTTGTTTTTCATTTTTAAAAAATTTATATTGGTTTGTTTACAAAGTTCATATACATTGTTTCACACTGTCCTTCATTCACATTGCCTTTCGTACCATTCCTACTCATTCTGATTTATCTCCACTGAACTATGCCCACCATTTTCCTATCTTTCCAGATCCCTGCCAGATCTTTATTAATTTCTTTACCCTCCCTTCCTGCACTCGCCCAATTGTGTGCTCCCATGATTTCTCCACTGTGCATTCTATCCCCTCTGTTCCCCTTCCTTCCCCATTTGGATTCCTCTACACATTTTACTAGCTTTCTAATTTTACAATAATGGCCTTATGCAGTATTTGTACCTATTAAACCGAATTAGTTCACTGAGCATAATGTTTTCCAGTCTCTCCAGAGTTATGTAGTGATTTTTTAAATTGGTGCTCCTGAGTGCTATATGGTACTCCACCATGTGAATGAACTGCAGTTTCTCAATCCTTTCAATCCTTTTGATTGTGATTGGACATTTTGTCTGTTCCCATGTTATTTTTATTAATATTATTGAGATTTTAATGAAAGTTTATAGAGCTTGACTTTCCATTAATTCATTGTTGTATATTTCCTCTCCTCCAACTCCCCCCCCCGACCCCGGCCCCCGTTCACTTTTTTGCTTTTGGAAAAAATTTTTTCATTGTGATACAGACACACACACACACACACACACACACACACACACACACACACACACCCCTCCCAGTCCACTATACTATGCAGATCTTATTCTTGACTCTTGTTACGCTGATAATACCTAATCATATATTCCTTTTATACAGTTCTTTCCCTCGTCTGCTTCAATGCTGTGTACATTATTTATCCTCTCTTTTCTTAGTTTCTCACCAATCCCCATGTCAGTCCTGTTTTATAACAGTGGCATTATGCAGTATTTGTCTTTTTTGTGACTGAGATACTTGACTCAGTGTAATGTCCTCCAAGGTCACTCATTTTGTATAGTATTTCATGAGTTCTTTGTTTTTCAGTGCTGCATAATATTCCATTGTGTGAATATACCAAAGCTTCTCTATCCATTCATTTGTTGATGGACACTTGGGTTGTTTCCAATTCTTTGCTATTGTGGACAAAGCTGCAATAAACATGGGTGTGCACATACTGCTTAGGTGGCAGTTCTGGTTTCTTTAGGGTACATTCCCAGTAGTGGAATTGCTGGGTCAAATGGTATTTCTGTTTTCAGCTTTTTGAGAAAGCACCACACTGCCTTCCAGAGCAGTTGCGCTACTTTACATTTCCCACCAGGTGTGAATAAGTTTCCATTTTCTCCACACCCTCACCAGCATTTGTTCTTTGCTGCTCTGTTGAATTTTGCTATTCTTACTGGGGTGAGATGATATCTAATATTTGTTTTGATTTGCATCTCTCTTAGAGCTAGAGATTGTGAACATTTCTCC
The DNA here is from genome assembly GCF_000299155.1 of Elephantulus edwardii. Classification (NCBI taxonomy): domain Eukaryota; kingdom Metazoa; phylum Chordata; class Mammalia; order Macroscelidea; family Macroscelididae; genus Elephantulus; species Elephantulus edwardii. The sequence continues at coordinate 37,421,184 of NW_006399758.1, read as the reverse complement.
ATGTCTTCTTTGGCGAAGTGCCTGTTCATTTCCTGTGCCCATTTTGCAACTGGTTTGTTTATCTTTATCTTGTTATGATGCTCGAGTATTCTATAAATTCTAGAATAATTCCCTTATTAGACATGTCCTTACCAAACATTTTTTCCCCAGTCTGTGACATCCCTTTTTACCCTGTTTGATAAGTTTTTGGATGTGCATAGGGATTTGGTTCTTGTTGTCGTTGTTAGGTGCCATGGAATCATAGAAGACTCATAGTGACTCTATGAACGAAAGACCTGAGCACTATTCATAGTTTCCGGAGGCAAGTAATTTCAAAAGTGGATGCCACTGCTGCTTCAAAGCTTTTATAGAACCCAGCTTCTGCAAACAGATTTTTAACTAGAAGGCTTTATCATCCCCCTCCCCTTAACTAATTAACTTTCCATCCTAATGCTCACCAATCTTGGCCACCAAACTCATGTAGAAGCCAGCTCTTGTAGATGGCTTTCAAAATGGATTACAGCCTCATGCTGCTGACCAAAAGACTTTTTAACTAAGAGGCTTTATCCCTGTCCCTCATTCCTCTTAAAGAATCAACTTTCTACCCTAATGCTCACCAATCTTGGCCACCAAGCTCCTGTAGAACCCAGCTCCTGCTAATTTCTTTGGAGTATATTCCTAGCAGTGGAATTTCTGGGACATGGAAAGCATAAATATTGACATAACTAGGCATTGGTGAGATGAGATGGACTGGCATGGGGCATTTTGAGTCAGATGATCATATGATATATTGCTCTGGAGATGAAAAGGTGAGAAAAAATGGCATTGCTTTCATAGTTAAAAAAGTAATTTCTAGATCCATC
>NW_006399758.1:37418676-37420136 GCF_000299155.1 Elephantulus edwardii | reverse complement strand
AGTTGGAAAACATGGACTTGGTGATAGAAATGAAGCTGGAGATAGAAAGACTGAATTTTGCACAATCAATGAATTATTAATTGCAAATCTGTTTTATAAGAAACATAAACACAGGTTATACACATGGATTTCACCTGCAGAAAGAACTGCTGGAGAAGCTCAATATCAGCTGTGAAAACTAGGCCAGGAGCTGATTGTGGAACAGCCATCAACTACTCATATGCAAGTTCAAGTTGAAGCTGAGGGAAATTAAATTGAATCCACAGGAACCAAAATATGACTTTGAGTCAATTTCACCTGAATTTCAGAACCATCTCAGGAACAGGTTTGAGGCCTTGAACACTAATGAGTGAAGACCAGATGAGTTGTGGGAGGGTGTTATATGTATCATCCAGGAAGAGTGCAGGCGGTCATTACAAAGACAGAAGAGGAAGAAAAGACCAAAATGGATGTCAGTAGAAACTCTGAAGATTGCACTGGAGCATAGAGAAGCCAAAGCACAAGGAAGAATTCAAGATACTAAAGAGCTGAACATAAGATTCCAAAAGGCAGCATGGGATGACAAAGTAAAATATTACAATGAAATGTGCAAGGAGCTGGAGTCAGAAAATCAAAAAGGCCGAACTCGCTCAGCATTACTTAAGCTCAAGGAACTGAAGAACAAATTCAACCCTTTAAGTTTCTATAATCAAGGATGCTTTAGACAGAGTATTAAATGATCCAGGAAGTATTATAAGAAGATGGAAAGAATAGTCACTATATCGAAAGGAACAGGCAGACACAGAAGAATTTCATGACATATGAGCAAGAGCCGATGGTGATGACGGAAGAAGTTCAGGCTGCTTTGAAGGAAATGCAAAAAATAAGGCCCCAGGAATAGATAGTATACCAATTGACATGTTTCAGTAAATAGATGCTACCCTGGATATGCTCACCAAGTTGTGCCAAGAAATCTGGAGAACAACCACTTGGACATCTGACTGGAAGAGATCTATATTTGTTCCCATTCCAAAGAAGGATGACCCAACAGAGTTTGAAAACTATAAACAATCTCATTGATTTCACATGCAAGCAAGATTCTACTGATGATTATCCAAAAATAACTGGAACAGCACATCAGTAGAGAACTACCAGAAGTCCAGGCTGGATTTAGAAGGGGTCGTGGTACTAGGGATATTGTAGCTAATGTTAGATGGATCTTAGCTGAAAGCAGGGGATACTAGATGAATGTCTATCTGTGTTTCATTGACTATGCAAAGGCGTTTGACTGTGTGGATCACAACACACTGTGGCTGACTCTGAGAAGAATGGGAATCCCAGAACACTTGATCGAGTTAATGTAACACCTGTACTTGGACCAAGAGGCAGTGGTCAGAACAGAGCAAGGAAACACTTAATGGTTCAAAATTGGGGAGGGTGTACACCAGATATGTGTCCTATCTCCATGCGTTTTCAACCTG
>NW_006399758.1:37415375-37416783 GCF_000299155.1 Elephantulus edwardii | reverse complement strand
CTTACCCCCACCCCAATGCCAGCCTCATTCTACAACAGTGGCACCATATAGCATTTGTCCCTTTGTGACTGAGATACCTCACTCAGCATAATCTCCTCCAGGTTCACCCATTTTGAATAATATTGCATGAGTTCCTTGTTTCTTCTCTATTCTATCTCAGAAATCTCTCTCTTGCTCTGTATCCCAGGACATATCAAATACTATTCTTGGCTAGTGGAAGAGATGTTTGAGGTAGACATTTCTTTCAACACTCTCAGGTGACGCAAGACTACCAAGTGGAAAATTGCAGCTTACTTAGCAAAAGAGTAAACCTTGGCTTCTTTTTACTTTGCAATTTCTAATATCTGAAGTTTCTATTTCTTTTTGCATCTGTTAAACATGTAGAAATTTTGAAACCTCAGCATGTGTTTTATCTTGATTCCAAGTAGCAGGAATCATTTGATTTTAACAGAGTTAAAAAGTAGAGTAGCTGAGATACTAAAAAGCTTCCAGGAAGAGCAATTTAAATAATCAAGGGAATTGAAATCTTAAACTCTACAAGATGATGGGCTAGAAGTACAGCACTTCAGTCTCAAAAGTCTAATGTTATTAGATTCTAGAGAAGATCAAGTTTCATGCAATCACAAAAATAGAAAAGGATTAACCAGGAGATGTGTTCAAAGTTTCAGAATTATAGGTATCTATCATGGCACATAGTAACAGCGACAACTTCAAAATTAGAAAGGTTTTTATTAGTGCTTCATTGACTATGCAAAGACATTTGGCTGTGTACATCACAACAAATTATGACTATTATTGAGAAGAATGAGTATCCCAGAGCACTTATTTATGCTTATAATTATGCTCATAAAAAACCTAGACCAAGAAGCTATTGTCTAAACAGAACAAGGGAACACTTATTGGTATAGAATTAATGAAAGTGCACATTAGGGGTGTTTCCTTTCTCCACACCTATTCAATGTATGTGCTGAGAAAATCATTTGAGAATCTGGACTGTATGAAGTAGAATGTGGCATTAATGAGAGGAAGACTTATGAACAGCCTGAGGTATGCAGTTAACACAACCTTGCTTGCTGAAAGTGAGGAAGGAGTACTTGAAATATTTGCTACAGAAGATCAAAGATGACTACCTGCAGTATAAATTACATCTCAATATAAAAAAAAATCCTTACAACTGGATTGATAGGCAACATCACGATAGATGGAGAAAAAGTTGAAAGCGTCAAAAATTTCATTTTACTTGGATGCAAAATCAGCTTAGTTGGTACTAGAAGTCAGGAGATCAGAAGATGTGTTGCACTGGAATGGCGGCCATCAGGAACTTGACCAAATTACTGAGGAGCAATGATGTAAACTTGAATGAAGACTAAGGTGTGCCTGATACAGGCTATAGTCTTTTCAATATTTT
>NW_006399758.1:37397338-37413555 GCF_000299155.1 Elephantulus edwardii | reverse complement strand
AAAGAAGAAACAGATATGCCTTAGAGAAAGTGTAGCCAGTGTGCTCCTCGGAGGCAAGAATTGTAATAATTCATCTCAGACACATCGTGCATGTTGGTATGTGAAGTTATCCCTTGGAAGAGACGTCATTCTTGGAAAGACGGAGGGTCAGCAAAAGAAAGGATGATCCTTAGGGAGATGGATTTGATAAGTGACTCCAATAATGGGCTCAGATAAGTCAGAGATAATGAAGATGACACGATGTAGCATAGGGTTCAGATCTGTTGTTCATAGAACCTCCATGAGTTGTACTCAAGTTCATAGCACCTATCAACAATACCAACATCAGTATTAGAAAGTAATCATTACGTAGACAAGTGAAGAGAGGGCTGTTGCACAGGTAGTCAGTATAATTAATCAGATTAGAGAACTTGTCTTCTTATGATGTTCAGATAAATTTAGAAAAGACCCATTTAAAAAAAAAAAAACAATGAGGATGTCTGTTGCTTTGTAGAGCTGACTCTAACTCACACTGACTTTGTGTGTTATGGAGTGAAAAAAGGCTGGGTAGGGTTTTCTTGTCTGTATTCTTTTTAGGAGCAGATTACCAGGACTCTTGTATCACTCTGGTGTATATGTGTATTGTAACTGCCACCCTTTAGATTAATAGAAAAATGTAAGCTTTTGGCATCCTCTTGTGAAAGAACCCTAAGAGGCTAAGAATTGTCAGTGGGGCTTCCATTACTCATCATTTCATAATGTCGTTTGTCTTTGCTCTTTCCCTCTCTTTTTAGTCGTATGACACTTGATGCTATAGTATTAGGCTTGTTTAGATACAATATACTACTTATTCTTCCCAGTCTATGTAAAATTCAATGGTCATCAATACATATGTATTAACCATAAAAATAATCACATATGGTTGCAAAATTTGACAGTTCACAATAATTTAGGAAATCACTGATTCTAAAAGAGCAGTGATTTTACAGAATTTGAATGCATTTAAGTGATTTTCTCAGAGAAGAAAAAAACCCTATCAGACTGTATGTGTAATTTTCCACAATTTTGCCACTTAAACTAGATGTATTTGAAAATGGCTTCTATATTCGATAGATTACAAAATAAATTGCCTTTTGTAAGTAGTAATACAGGATAATGTAAAGGTCACTGCCATGTTTTAGACATTTAACAGTTTTCATAGTACTAGAAATAATTGTGCCTAGCATTTCTATTTTATGAAATCTAAGTTATAGAAATTAGATTTTAAGATATAAAGTGTGTAGTAAATTAATTATATTAAAAATATGTGTACACACCACATTGCCACAGATCTCTTTAATTAGAATCTTTCTTTGAGGTTTCTTCTAAAGCTAAAGCTAATATCTCTCGGCATTTCTAGTTATTGAAATCTGGATTTGAGTCCTGTGATAGTGGGGGAAAGCAAATAATGAGCAAGGGGTTCTAAAAAGTCATACAGTCTTATCTGTCTTGGATTGTTTTCAAATGTTGAAGAAATTCCTCTTGAGAAAAATGTCTTTTTCTATTTGTATTAAATTTTATTAATTTTAATGAACATTTACAGAGATTTGGGGTTTTCATTCATTCATTGTTGCACTATTTTCTCTACCCTCCTCCCCAGTTCATTCATCTTTTTCCCCCCCTTGAAAGCCTGTTTTAATTGTCCCATTGCCACAGTGCTTGTCAAAGCCAGTTCTGATTAATCTCCTTTGTCAGTGTGTCCTTTGCCATTCCCTATCACTCCTCCTTGAGAAAGACTTCACCCTGATTCATAAGGAAAAGGAGACGGCGTATTCTCTTAGCTACTTCCTGCTGGAAAGGGACGCTGTAGGTTTCAGGGTGAAGATCTTCTCTCATTACTCTAAAGGGCCCCTTTGGCAATAGGAAACATAGACTATTCTGGAGATTGATTTTGGAATTTAGATGCACTGTTATCAGTTGTGCTTAGCCGTACATGTTCATATCCTTGAAGATGTAACATGGAAGTGTTGCAGCCTGACGACACAAATTTAACTAACAAGTTAAAAGTACATGAGTCAAAAATTGAAAAGCAGTAATATTCCAGGTAGAGGTTCTAATAGTGGCACCAATTAGGTTACAGAGGGAAGGTAGTTCTTACAATAAAAGGCCTATTGACTAGCACTTTGTCTATTATAGTATAAAGGTTAGGAATCACAAGATGCAGAGGTTCAACTATGTCATGTATTGTTCTTAAGTCCTGGAGCAAATTCCATCTACCACTGGGTTGTTTTACAACTTGGTAATGTTAAATGGATCTCGACTGAAAGCAGAGAGTACTAGAATAATGTTTATCTGTGCTTCCTTGACCATACAAAAGTATTTGACTGTTTGGATCACAACAAATTGTGGCTAACTCCGAGAAGAATGAGAATCCCAGGACACTTGATTGTGCTTATGCTTGACCTATACTTAGACCAGGAGGCAGTTGTCAGAACAGAGCAGAGAAACACTGCATGGTTTAAAATCAGAAACATGGTACACCAGGAATGTGTCCCATCCCCATAACTTTTCAATATACATGTGGACAAATCATCTGGGGAGCTGGCTATATGAGGTGGAATGTGACATCAGGATTGGAGGAAGACTTATAAACAACCTATGTTATGCAGATGACACAACCCTGCTTGCTGAAACTGGGGAGCACCTGAAGTACTTGCTGCAAAAGATCAAGGGCTGAAGCCTTCAACATGGATTGAGGCTCAATATCATGAAAACAAGGATTTTCACCACTGGACCAATTGGCACCATCATTATGGATAGTAAAGAGATTGATATTGTAAACAGCTTTAGTTTGGTTCCACAATCAATATACTTTACCAGAAGCCAGGAAATAAAAAGATGAATTAAATGGGAAAGTCTTCTATTAGGGACCTCTCCAGAGTACTGAAGTGCAACAATATCAGTCTGGAGACTAAGGTACACCTGATTCAGGACATAGTCTTTTCAATTACTTGCTATGCATCAAAAAACTGGAGAATGCCCAGGGATGGTAGAAGGAGAATTAATGCCTTTGAGCTGTGGTGCTGTAGAAGAGTATTGAATATACTATGGACAGCTAGAGAAACAAATATTTTGTCCCAGAGGGAGTGAATCAGGCTGTTCCTGATTGGAGGCAAGGTTTCTGAGGCTTCATCTGACATTTTTGGGCTTGTTGCTAGGAGCGACCAGTCCTTAGAGAGGGGCATCATTCTTGGAAGGGTAGAGGGACAGTGCAAGTGAGGAAGACCTTCTATAAATGTATTGATTCAGTGACTGGGATGAGAGTAGGAGTGTCAGAGACAATAAGGTTGGCACAGAATAGAGCAGGGTTCAGGGTTGTTGTACACAGGGTTGCTATGTGTCTCAAGCGACTCAATGGCACCTGACAACAACAACAGATTATAAAGGACAAGGTTCACTTCTGTGGTTCACAGGGACACTATTGGTTGTCCTCAACTTGACGGCACCTGAAACAGCAACAACAGGCTAAATAGAATGAGTAAAGGCAAACTCTAAGTTATGTACTATGTATGTTCTTGTATCTTTAAGATAAAATTGTACACAGATTTAATCAGGTATACATGATTACTTTTTATTGTTACTTTGGTGTTAGAAAGTCTCAAAGCTTTTACAGTAATTTAAAAGCTATATGTTCAGCACATACAGATGATTATAATGAAGAATATCCTATGGATATTGGTTAGCTGGATTAATGATTAGATGGATTTTGAATGGATAACCCTAAAGAATGACCAAAATGTGCCTTGAAAGAAATTAGAATGTACTTCAAAATGGCTAGGCTTTGTCTGATATTCTTTAACTATGTTATCTGGAAGAGTTAGTCCTCAGACAAGTATAGCATGGTTGGTCCTGCAGATAATTAGAGGAAAAGACATGGATAGACACTTTATTGCATCAATGGGCTCAAGCAAAACATTGGTTATGGGAAAAGCATAGGGTTGGCTGCATTTTAGTCAGAGCCCCTATGAGTTTATATTAGTTAGCTCAATGGAACTTGGCAGACCCTAATAACAAAATGAGTTTGTTTGACAATTTTAGAATAAAGACAAGTTTGCATAACATCCAAGTGCAAGTAGGAGTTGTACAGGGGGCTCCGGTGTCTTAGTGATAAGGAGTTGCACTGCTAAACCAAAGGACTGTGGTTGGAACCCACCAAGTGCTCTGAGAGAGAAGGAGAGGCGATCTCCTGACTAACTGCCTCTAAAACCTGCTGGAAGGTTAACTATGGGTCAGTTCTAATACAACGGTAAACAACAACAATAAACGACAAGGAGTTGTTCACAAGTCCAGTTTCTAACTGGGGTTACTGTATGCCCACAAACACCTACAATGAATGTACTAGAATTAAGAGAAGCAACAATCCTTATGTATGTTTCTAGAAAGGAATTATTAAATCAGTTGGAGATATTAGGGAAGACTTCATTACACAAATGAAATTTTGAAGTTAGATCCAACTCCAAGTAGCCTGTGCTGGGTTAAAGACAGTTTTGCAAAAGTGGGAGAGTATGTGAAGTCAAGTGAAAAACAGTGAATGGTTTTCAATTTGTTAATTGAGTGTGCATTTAATATTTAATTCAAATATCATATACTTAATATGTGCCTAGTTCTAAGACTATATTTTTTAATATCGTGTCTATAGACATGAACAAAATTGTCTAGCCCCTGCCTTCAGGAATCACATTTCTATATGAATAAGTAACAGTAAGCAAGGAAAAAACCAAAAAAACTGTTAACATGCTGTTTCATCTTGTAATAGGTATAATAAAGTTATAAACAAGGTACAGAATATTGTAAAGCGAGGGAAAAAAAATACAACTCTGTTCAAAATGAAACTCAGGACATACCAAAAAGTTGTTTTTTAAAACAGTGAAAACTCAACATCATCACATTGTTTGGGACAATATAATTAGTAAAAGGAAAGATTCAGAGACATATGGAAGGATTAATGGAAATTAGAATTACTGGAAGAATATGAGAAAATTATTACTGTATTATATATGTTAAAATTGATGTTATAGGACAAAATAAATATGAATGGTCAAATGAAAAAATAATTTGTTTTGGGATGGATGAGGAGGAATGTGGCATCAGGATTGGAGGAAGATTCATCAACAACCTTCATTATGCATATGATACAGCCCTCCTTAATGAAACTGAGAAGGACTTGAAGTACTTGCTGCAGAAGGTCAAAGATTGCAGCCTTAAACATGACTTGAAGCTCAACATTGAGAAAACAATGATTCTCACCACTGGGCCAAATGGTAGCATTATGTTAGATGGTTAAGAGACTGAGATTGTTAATAGCTTTAGTTTGCTTGGCTCCACAATCAACACTCTTGGTTTCAAGAGCCAGATAATCAAAAGATGAATTGCATTGGGAAAGTTGGCTTTCAGGGACCAATCCGGAATACTGAAGAGTAACGATGTCACTCTGGAGACTAGATGCACCTGATTGCTTGCTACGGGTCAGAGAGCTAGACAATGACTAGGGATGATAGAAAGAGAATTGATGCCTTTGAGCTGTGGTACTGGAGAAGAGTGTTGAATATACCCTGAACTGCTTGGAGAACAAACAGGTTCATCCTAAAGAGGGTGAAATCAAGCTGCTCCTTGGAGGCAAGGATTCTGAGTCTTTGTTTGACATTCTTTGGGCATTTTGCAAGGAGGGATCAGTCCCTTGGGGAGTTACATGCTTGGAAAGGTAAAGGCATGGAAGAAGTGAGGGAGATCATTGATGAGAAGGATTGATATAGTGACTGAGGTAATGAGTGTAGATATGTTAGAGAGTGACATTGACACAGGATAGAGCAGATTTCAGGGCTGTTATTCATAGGGTCACTATGAGTCTCAAGCAACTTGGTGGCATATAACAACAACAACAACACAAACTTCAATAAATCACAATAAACTAATAATTATGCAACAAAATTTAAAAAAAAGAAAATATGTTTGACAAAATGCTCAAAGAACTTAATAATGACTGATGTTGGTAATGGCCAATAACAGATTCAGTTAGACTATTTCTGATTGAATAATAACACTCAGAAAGTTGTCAGTAACAAGATCTTGGCTCTTCTAGCAGGAGTTGACTTTCTCTGCAAAGAAGGAGCTCCAGGCAATAAAACATGGCTAAGTTTGAATGTTTTAAAATAGAGTTATTTCTAAGAACAGAGTAAAAGAAAATGAAATTGGAATGACATTTAGCTAGGTGAGTCAAAGAAACAGTTTAAGTCATATGTTTCACACCATGTCTAACACTGAACCAGCTGAATAATCTCTTTTTAACATCGTCCATTTATATTAGCACAGCCTGACATACACAGAGCAAAGTGGTCAAAAGTATATTTTCCTTTTGAAATTATTTGTGGCTAGCTCAAAGATGCAGTGGGGAATTTACAAAGGTGACAAACTACACTCCAGAATGACAAAGACTCTTTTCAAAATGAAGTTACTTAGGACAAGGGGAGGGGATATAACTTAGAGCTTATCTAGATGTTTCAGTCATGTCAGAGTTTGAGCTTTTAGAATAACCTTCCTCAAGAGCTGCAAAGTAAATAACAATGCTTCCGATAATCAGACACATGGAAAAGAGGTATTTGACTTTAGGCCTGGTTGATGAGCCAGCTAAGGAAGAAACCAATAGATCTATGGAATAATAATAATGGGCAATCTCCTTCCGAAGGACATACAGCCTTAGAAGTCCAGCGGAGAATCAGCTATGAGTTTGTTCTACTTTATGGCAATGAAAGAGTGAAAGAAGGAAGAAGCAGATGAAGAGAAGGAAAAATATTTTGAACAGAGAAAATAGTGTGTGAAAATCCTAGAAAGGTATACAATTTGTCTTTTGAGCCTGGAGGGGACTGAAGGAACAGAGTGGAATGATTTGGGTTTGGGAGCTGGACAGATTCTAGATAATGCAGCAATTTATGAGTTGCAGGAAGACTTTTCATTGTACTTGCAGTGTGATGCAGTCAGGAAATAATAAACCACACCTAACCGGATTTATAACTCTAGTTGTCATGTGAAAACTAAATGAACAGAAGTAAGCAGTGAAAGTGTAAAATATGACACACGAGACTTTTGTCACTGTGTACATGATAAAGGAAGATAGTTTAGAGTAGAACTGAAATAGAAGTTCCTGGCGTCAAGACATTTTTAGCAGGATTTGTTGATGACTGTCAAAGGAGAGTTATAAAGATCAGTGAGGGGTGGAACTCAAAGGATTTGTGTGATCCAGCTCCCATTCAGTATGCTTTTGGAAGCTTCTCTCTGCTATCTGGACACTGGGAAAAATGCTCCCTCTGTGGTAGCACTCCCAGAATCACAAGTTGCAGGGCAATTGCCTATTCATGTCTTATTTCCCTAGTAATTAGTTCCTTGATATTATGTTGTTGTTGTTGTTGCTGTTGTTGTTGATTCCACTGAGTTGAGCACAACTCATAGCAACCCCATGAACAAAAACCCTGAAGCCTTTATATAGCTGTCATTGTTTCTCTAAGTTAGTAGTTTCGTGGTTTAGGAACTAGATGCCACTCCTGCTTCTAAAACTGTCTTAAACTGGGAGCTCTGCCAAACACTGTCCACCATGGGCTACTCTTAGGGCATTTGACCTCCAAATGGCACAAAGTTCAGCATCACAGCAAATTGACAGAACAGAGTATGACTTGGAAAAATGTTCCGCCAAAATATAGATAGATTCCATTATTGCCAATAGTTCTCACATACAGATCCAAAATAGTAATTTTTGAAAGAATACATTTAGAATTAATTTGGTAATAATGTTTGATTCTCTGAGAAGATTAACAAAACAGGAAAAAAAGAACCAAGCCCATAGGTAGATTCAAGCATTAATAGTATAGGAGGAACTGTTTGAAGAGCAAACCAGCAAACACACCTATATATTAATCTGAAAATAGTTTAACATTGAGTTCATAATTTCTTCCTCACTTAAAATTTCAGCAAACATCTTCCTTTGTCTAGGTCTCTGAAATAATGATGATCTCCTTAAAATGTCTGCTTATTTTATAATCTGAAAAATATATAGTATGCTCCAATGAGAAGATGCATTGAATAGGAAAATCTACAGTAAGGGACTTTCCAAATTATTAAGGAGTAGTGGTGTCTGTTTAAGGTGTGTTGATTCAGGCCATCGTCTTTCCAATTACTAGCTATGCATCCAAGACCTGGACAATGAATAAGGATTATAGAAAAAGAATTGATGCCTTTGAGTTGTGTTGAAAAAGAGCACTGAACATTCCATGGATGGCCAAGAAAATGGATAGATATGTCTTTGAGAAGATGCAGCCAGAGTGCTCTCTGGAGACAAGAAGATGAGGGTTCACCTAACATATTTTGGAGATATTGCTAGGAGGTGCTATTCCTTGGAGAGAAATATGACATTGTGAAGGTGGAGGATTGGTGAAGGAGAGGAATACCCTCCACCAGGTGGATTGACAAAGTGACTACTGCAATGAATTCTTGTGTGTCAGGAAGTACGAGGATGGTGCAGGACAGGACTGGTTTCAGATCTTTTGTTCATAGGGGTGCTATGAGTCGTACTCAACTGAGTGGCACCTAACAACAACAACAACAACAACAACACACAGTAGAATATTATGCAGCATGCAGGAACAATGATTTTGTAATTTAATACCTAACTTGAAAGGGACTGGAGAGTATTATGCTGAGTAAACGAACTCAGTCTCACAAGGACAAATATTGTGTGAAACAGTTATTGTAGAATGAGTATAAGGATTGGGGGTGATGGAAGTAGAGGGATAAGGATGTGCAGGAAAGGGAGGGGGATTAATCGTGAAGTTGTTCAATTTGATGGGGGGTGAGGGAAATTGGAAGTATCTGTTTTCAAAATCAGTGTATTCAAATTTTGTAAATAAACTCAGATTAAAAAAAAAACCAAAACAAAACCCAAACCATACTAGTTTGAGGGGTTGTTTTCTTTTGTTTTCTAAATTAGGATTCCGTTTCATGGGCCATTTGCACTAAAACAGTTATCTAGTGGGTCAATTCACCCCTGTGTGGCTTCTTTAACATTTTTCCCATCCTCTGAGCATGTCTGGTGTGTGTTCAGAGCTCTCTTGGGCCCTGTAGGTATATGATCAAGGGGATTGCTAGAGAAAACGGAATTCAGATACTTTATAATCTATCTGGATGTATGCTCTGGCACTCAAATAAGTTTGAATTGCTTAAGTACAGTCTCTTAAAGAAGAAGATTTTTGAGGTCTTGTGAAAAGAGCTCTCATTGCAACAGCAGGAATGACATTGCTGTATAATTTAGAATTAGGAAAGATACGGGGGAAAAGACAGAAACCAGGAATGACACAGGGGAGAAATACACAGGATTCGGTCTGCAGAAATATGTGAAGGGAAAATATTCAATGTTTTATTAACATATATTTGAAAAGCAGTGTAGATATTTGCAATAGAAATGTCCACTGTGCCCAATATCCACATCCTTTTCTAATTAAAAGTGTGCATTTTCAGTCTTTGTAGATAGTGATGTTTTCTATCACACAGCTCTGCATCTTCATCATTATCCCTTATAGAGATTGTCAGAGGAAAAAGAGAAAGGGAGAAATTTTGTGTGCTTGGCCATGGTCATTGCTTCAGCTCAAAATCCTTTGCACTACCTGTACAAGTTTTAGGTTTTGTAAAAGAAACATGTATTTGTCAAACTCTTGGGAAAAATGTAATGTATATATTTGTCAAATAAATTCTTATCCTGGAGAAATGGAAAATTCCCTATAAAAGAATTGTTGTTGTTATGTGCCATTGATTGGGAACTGACTGATCAATGACACTCCGGTGGATTTTCAAATGCTGTAAAAGAATTTTTTGTTGTTAGATATCATCAAGTTGACTACAACCAATAGTGATCCTATAAGTAGCAGATATGAACCTTGCCTTGTGCCATCTCCACCATCTCTGATATACCCAAGTCCTTATCTCCAGTTAAGTTCTAGAATGGGTCTAACTTATTTTTCTTCTCCATATGGACCATTTTTAGAGATGAAGACATACTTCGAATGATAGCTGCAGCTTGTAAATGTTGTTCAGACTTCCCAGTGTTGCCCTAGTTGTTAAAAAAATGAGTCTGGTATACATCAGGACATCTCTGTGAAACCTGTTGAAAATGTTGATGCCAGAACTTTGCCTATGGAGATTTTTGTGCAGAAGACCGGAGTACAACTGGGAGCCTGTAGTTTGAACATCCTGATAGGTGAATCTGTGATCACAGATTGGTTTTGAAACTATACTCACTGTTCCCAGTTTTTGGCTCTAAGTTCTATATTTTAATGTTCTTATCCTGCCAGTATGTCCCTCTGTTCTTGTTCTATTCCTTAATGAAAAGTAAATTTTATTTTTTTAAATGTCTATTTGACTAGCAAGGCCATAGTGGTAGTTGAGCCTTCCAAAGTTGTCTCCTCTTTCTTTCCTATGGACGTAAGAATCATGTGATTAATCTTTTTGGAAAACTTAACTGGGAATTCTGGGCAAGAGATGGTATCAGAGAACACCTTATCAGACAGATATTCCTATCAGGAAATATGTAACTTCAGAGCTTTTATGTCTGTTTCATTTCCCTTGACTCTATCCAAGCTCACTCTACCTCTTCTTCCAGGAAGTAAGTGACAAATAATTGTTATATTTGGCATTTAAATTTTTCCTTAAATTTGTTTGTCTATAATTCCCGACATTCTGGATCTGTTGAAACATGCCTATGCATAGATTATTACTGAATCGCATGAGTGGCTTATGATCAACTCCTAAACTGAAGTTAGCAGTTTGAATCTACCTTACAATATCATAGAAAAAGGTATGGCAATCTATGTCAATAAAGACTCACTCACTCACTCACTCACTCATCATTCACTCACTGCCATTGTCAGACCTGACTCTGTTGACCCTCCAGTGGGTTTTCAGAGGCTATAAATTGCACAGGAGAAGACTGTCTATCTCCCTCAGAGAAGCTGTTGGCTTCAAACGGTCCATGAGGTTGACCCTAAAGCACTCTACTTACTAGGATTCTTGCCCCAGTTCTACTGTGTAATATGTGAGGAACGTGAGTTCAAATTGACATAACAACGTTGAATTTCGTTTGCTTTTAAAGACATTGAAATTGTTACAAATTCCTGGTATTCATCTTAATTCTCTCATTGTCATGAAATCAGAACCAACTCATAGCTGATACTCTACTGTGTTCCCAAAGCTGTAAATAATGCGGGAGAAGACTGATCCGTCTTTCACTTTCTGAGCCACCTGTGGATTCTAGCAGGCGGGTGCTGCACGCGGGTCAGCAGCATGATTCCTCACAGACTATGCCTACGCCGCTAGAGCTCCCTAGGGATTTTTGTCTACGTTTTCCTCAATAACCGTAACTAACTAGTTTCCTCTAGAGCGACCAGCATCTTGATTTATCTAAATCTGAGGAGTCCCCAAGGCATGGATTTTCACTACTAAAGTTAGAAAATTCCAAGCAAACTGGGAAAAGTTTGTCTTCCAGCCTCATTAGACCTTATCTTTGTGTTTTCCTTATTGTTGTTTGTAGGTGCGCATGAGTTGGCTCTGAATAACAGCCGTGTCTCTGTACACCGGAGTGAAACTCTGTTCGATCTTATGTATCTTTACAATCGCTGCTGTGCCTACAGTCTTGATGTAGTCACTGTGCAAATGTATCTTTTTGGAAATCTTCCTCTTTTTTTCTGCTGACCTTCTACTCCCGGAATGATATCCTTCTCTAGGGACTGTCCCCTCCTGATAACATGACCAAAGTCTCATAAACCTTGTTTATACGAAACATTCTAGTTGTATTTTTCTAAGACTAATTTGCTTTTTTCTGTGGTAGTCTATGATATGTTCAATTTTCTTTACCAGCATGACAAGTCAAACATATGAGTTTTTCTTTGCTTTTCTTTATTCATTGTCTAGATTTCCCAAACGTTTGAGCAATTGCGTATACCATGGCTTGATCAT
The DNA here is from genome assembly GCF_000299155.1 of Elephantulus edwardii. Lineage (NCBI taxonomy): Eukaryota > Metazoa > Chordata > Mammalia > Macroscelidea > Macroscelididae > Elephantulus > Elephantulus edwardii. The sequence continues at coordinate 37,401,546 of NW_006399758.1, read as the reverse complement.
GCACACTTTAGTCTTAATTAAAAAGTAATCCTTGCTCTCTATCACTTTATAGGGGCTTATTTTTAAAGACTGCAGTTTGAATAGGTGTGATGAAAAGACACAACACTGAGGCATACATGGTTTTATAGCATAATGTATTCCCTATTTCTATTCAAATAACTGCTTCTTGGTCTACGCACAGATTCTGCGTAAGCATAGTTCTAGAATTCATTTTCATTGCAATTTTAACTATAATATCTTCTAATCCATGCAGTGAAATTTTTGGATAGTCAATAAATCCTAAGTAAAGAACTTTCTAGTAGCTTTTACTTTCAGCCAAGGTCCATTTGATTTGCTCTATTCATTTCAAAGTTTTGGCAGTTCCCTTTTGATATACTTTTGTAGTCTTTGTCAATTATCTCTAGGAAGATGTTATTTTTGTGCAAAATTAATGATACTGTCTGATAACTTCTGCATTTAGTTGAATCATAGTTGTTGGGGATGGGCATATTATGAATCACTTCCAGTTGGGTGACCAGATAGATGTCTTACAGATTTCTCAACACAGAGGTGAGTGATCAGAGCCAAGCCTGCTTCTTTTGCTGAAGTACCTAATCTGATATTCGATACATTCCTGGAGCCTTATTTTTCGCTAATGCTTTCTATGGAACATGGATTCATTTCTTTGCTAATTACCATTGATTCTTGATCATATGCTACCTTCTGAAATGGTTGAGCATTGACTAATTCACAGTACCGTGATTTTGTGTATTCCTTTCAACAACTTTTCAAGTTTCCTGTACCATACAATATTTGCCCATAGAATATACCCATATTGCAACTCGAAGTTTGAATTTGTCCTTCAGTTCTTTTGGCTTTATAAATGTTCTGTTCTCGCCTTTAGATTTTTCTCACTCTAGGTCTTTGTACATTTCATTACAATTATGTGCTTAGCCTTCTGGAGCTGCCCTTTGACATCTGTTGATCTCTTTTACAGAAGATGTCAAAGGTTAGCTCCAGAAGCTAGAGCTCTCTTAACTCTTCTTTTCTCTTTAGCTTCTCTTTGCCCCCAGTAGGAAGTGAGTAAGGCAAACCAATGAAAAATTGTTGGCTTTGAATTGTGGTATTTATGTTTAATATTGAATATTCCATGGACTGTTAAAAGAATTAGCAAATTTTTCATGGAAGAAGGGCAGGTAGAATGTCTGTAAGAGGCAAAAAGGGGGCGATCCTTACTAAAAGAGATCAGTAGACACAGTGACTGCAAAAAAAAAAAAAAGATTTAAACACAGCTGAGATTGTAAGGATATACAGAAATGATCAGAATTTCTATCTGTTGTACAGAGGAGCAGTGGGATTCAGACTTGACTCGATGACACATAATAATAACAACTGGACTTGAGCAAGTTTCACTATCTCTTTTGACATATATTTTTGCCTTTATTTATTGTCCTTTTATTGACTTTTTCCTTTGTTTATGCAAGATGCTTTTTGTGCCATCCTATCACTTCCAGTAGAAGCTCTGATTTCTTACTAGACAGAAATAATAGAGACTGTAGTTGTGTTGTATACCACAGAGTTGGAACCAAGCCACAGCTGTAGAAATGATCTCAACTTCCAGCCCAGCCCACTATGGAGTATTAGTCCAGGGAGCTGATTCCACCAGTTATCCCTTCTTTAAGGTATCTAAAAATGCCTTTTCTCTTCAGCAAATTAATTGCTAACTAATTTTTTTAAGTCTAAGCGTGTTCCTAGGAAAGGGCCTGTACATTCCTAGAAGCTTGATAGGACCTTGCTTCCATGCCCACATTTGTCTGCAATCATATTTAATGTAATGTCTTAAATTGCTCATATTATTAAATGAACTACTCTTTTCCTATTATATGTAGTCATTCCTACTTGGTTCTCATGGACTCATTGAAATGTGCATCTTGGATGATAATGCTCTTCCTAGTCTGGCAAGTGGCTAGACCCAACTTCATTGACAGCCTTTGTTTATTCTTTAGCTATGTAAGTATGTCCATGCCTTTTTAATGATAAAAACAAATCATCTTTTCCTAAACTTTAGATGCTCACAAAGCGCTCTACTCTGTCTCTCTGCTTCCTTTCAGTTGTTCAGTTTAAAATGTAAATGTGTGTTTACGATTTTTACTGTCTTCTGGTAGACTACGCTATAGGGAGTTGTGTTGGTAAATTAAAGTGATGTTGAATTGAATCAACCAACAGCTCTACAAGAGAAATACGGACAATCTTCTCTTGTGTGATTGACTATCTTCCCACAGGAAGATCAATTATAAATTGGTTCTGACTCAGTAGCATTAAGCTTCAGTTTGAGTTACTGGACAGAGATAATAGAGAATAAGAGATAGGGAAAATCCCCATTTCCAGCCCATTCCACTGTGAAGTATTAGCCTGGGGATAATGAATGGATATCAATGCATGTTTGTTATAAATGGATACAGTGGTGTATGTGTTCTCTATAATGCATTCCATGGAAATTGTTCTTCTATCATAATGAATATTCTTCTGTTACTAAATTTTGTGAGTCCTTTTTTTTTTTTTGGCTTATGTAAACTATCTGTCTCTCCCTTGCTCCTCCCAACTGGTTTAGGCTCTGCCTTGGGGCTTGTTACCTGGAGGCATGTCAGAAGCTATTGTGGGAGTCCTCTGTGTTGCCTGGTCCTGGCTTGGGCCCGCGCTGCTTCAAACAAGACTTAGAATTAGGCTTATTTTAAAAAAAAATAGCTTCAGTCATTAATACAGAACAATAGACATCACCTAAAAATGTCTTAATATAATATTAAATATTCCCAACCTCTGTGGCATTTTCAATATCTGTATTTTTTTCTCCTTCTTAATTGTCTGCTCTTGTTATGTTTATAATTGTATGATAATCCTTACCCAGTCTGTCTTTTTTGAGGGGAGAGGAAGCTTCATCCATACCTCAAACCTACTTAAATATTCAAGTTCCTCAGCTTTACGTCTACACCTATGGTTCCAATTACTCTATATGTTCTCCCTGAGTGAATGTGTTCTAGCTCCATGAATGTGTCTACTGTGCATATTGCAGATACAAGCATATTGATGATTTTTGCGTGGTCATCACAATCTCAACATTCCATGGATTTTATCTCCCCACAAACTGGGTTTTATTTCCTCTCAATTACCTTATTGCAAGCTTTCTATGTTGATGGCACCACCATCAACCCTATTACTTGGATGCTATGTTTTATTTCTCCTGATTCCTTTCCACATCCAGCCAGGTACTAACTCTTACTCAGTAAATCTTCACAATTCTTAAACCCATTTATTTCTCTTACCTCTGCTTCCATTGCCTGGGTGTGGGCTCTCAACCTTTTAAAACTGCATTTGTGAAATAGTCTTCTAAATGGAATCTCTGCCTCTAGGCTTGGCACTCTTTAATCAACTCCCCACACTGCTGCCAAAATGATCCTTCTAAAACATAAATTTGAACATTGTGGTTAAGACTGTGGCCTTTTGAACAAGACAGATCTGAATTTATATCCAGTTTCAATTCTTATTGGCTGAGACCTTGGACAAGTTGTTTAACCTCTTTAAACCTCAATTTCCTCATTGGTGAGTTGGGATTCTATCATTGACAATCATATACTTTTTTGATAATTGAAAAATATTATTTACCAAGGTACCCTACAAGTATAAAGTCTTTGTTTCTGTTAGTGTGGGATCGCTGTTACTGGTACATGGTCCATATCTCCCTAGCTGAATTCCTTTAATGACTTCCTCCTGGGGTTGAGATGAAGCATTAACCCCTTAGGAGACACATGTAACCTCTCATGCTTGTGCCTTCTTGGTGGTCTTCTCACACTTCATTCCTACAACTTCTCTTTCTCCCCCTACTCTCCATTTAGAATGAGTTATTTGCTTTTTATCAATGAGACTTTTTCTGTCACTTTATGTATTTTTCAGTTTATATTAAGCACTTTGCCTGAGTAAATTAAATCCAATGCATCTTTCAAAATTCAGTCCCGTTTCTTTTTCCCTGTAGACCCCTCTCATCTTTATTACTGTCTAGATCAAGTATCCTGTTTTCTCATGTGCCCATATATGTGTTGCTTGTGCACACATAATTCTATAATATCATATCATATCATATCATATCACATCACATCATACCATACCAATCTATCAGAATATTTTAATGATCTTTCCAAAAAGACTGTGTATGTGATGAAGGCACAAGCAGTCTC
>NW_006399758.1:37393303-37394665 GCF_000299155.1 Elephantulus edwardii | reverse complement strand
AGTTCAAATCCATGAGCTATTCCACAGGAGAAATTGGTGGCAGTATTGGAAACTATTGAAAAGTTTCACTTTATAAAACTATTAGTGTAATCCCTAATGTGTTGTGCTGCTAACTATAAGATTGTAACGATTTAATCTGTTGTTGTTGTGTACTGTGGAGTCAGAACCAACCCATAGCTCACTCTCTGAGAGGTTTTAGAGGCAGTTAATTGCACAAGAGAAGACAGACCATCCTTCTCCAGCAGAGCAGCGGGTGGCCTCAAACTGCATGCCTTCGGGATTGCAATGCAACTTCTTGCCACTAGGCCCCCAGAGCTCCCTAAGGATCTATCTAGTGGCTTAAATTCACCAGCTACTGGAGATGGAGAAGATGGGTGATCATCTTCTTGCTGTAAATTAGAACTCACTGCATGACAGTGATTGCTTTAGGCAGAATATTAAATGATCCAGGAAGTCTTAAAAGAAGATGGAAGGAATATACTGAGTCACTGTATTGAAAGGATTTGTCAGACACAGAAGAATTTCATGAAACAACACATGAGCAAGAGCCTACAGTGATGAAGGGATAAGTTCAGGCTGCTTTGAAGGAAATGGCAAAAAAATAAGGCCCCAGGCATAGATGGTATACCAATTGACATATTTCACCTAATAGATGCTGCCATGGATATGCTCACCAAGTTGTGCCAAGAAATCTGGAGAACAACCACTTGCCCAACTGACTGGAAGAGATCTATATTTGTTCCTATCCCAAAGAAAGGTGACTCAACAGAGTGTGGAAACTACAGAGCAATCTCATTGATCTCACATGCAAGCAAGATTCTACTGAAGATTATCCAAAAATGACTAGAACAGCACATCAGCAGAGAACTGCCAGAAATCCAGGCTGGGTTTAGCAGGGTTCGTGGTACTAGAGATATTGTAGCTGATGTTAGAAGGATCTTAGCTGAAGGCAGGGAATACTAGAGGAGTGTATTTCTGTGTTTCATGTGTGACTATGCAAAGGTGTTTGACTGTGTGGATCATAACAAACTGTGGCTGACTCTGAGAAGAATGGGAATCCCAGAACACTTGATCGTTCTAATGTAAAAGCTATACTTGGACCAGGAGGCAGTCGTCAGAACAGAGCAAGGGAACACTGACCGCATGATTCAAAATTGAGAAGGGATGTGTCCTATCTCCATACCTTTTAAACCTGTATGCATAAATGATTATCTGGGAGGCTGGGCCCTATTAGGAGAAATGTGGGGTCAAGATTGGTGGAAGATCTATCAACAATCTGCGATATGCAGATGAAACCACCCTGCTTGTTGAAACTGAGGAGGACCTGAAGCGCTTGCTGCAAAGGGTCAAGGACTGCAGCCT
>NW_006399758.1:37388175-37392513 GCF_000299155.1 Elephantulus edwardii | reverse complement strand
ACAACAACAACAGCAACAACAACATAACAGTGAATTTTATAGTATTACTATTAGTGGCCTAATGGCAAGAAGCGGTGCTGCAATCCCAAAAGCACAAGGTTCAAATCCACCAGCTGCTCCATGGGAGAAAGACATTTAATTAACTGCTTCTAAAAACCTGCTGAGTGTCAGCTATGGGTTGCTTCTGATTCAACAGCATACAACATTAATAACACATGTTTGGGGCTTTTTTAAAAAGAAAAACCTGAACAAATACATAATTGCTTAAATATGAAAGTGAATCTAGAGTGCTCCTTGGAGTCAAGGAAGACAAGGATGATCTCACACATTTCTACCTGTTGCTGTGAGAGTGGGACGCCATAGAGGAGTGAAAGAGAGGAAGACTCTCAGCAGGGTGAATTGACACAGTGATTACAGCAATGGGAGCAAACATGTCAAGATGTTGAGGATGACAAAGGATAGGACAGGGTTCAGCTATGTTGTTCATAAGGGAATTATGTGTTATGCTTGACTCAATATCAATAACCTAACAATGACAACAGAAGACAAGAAATTGTGTAATTGAAAGCTTTAAATTATTTTGAAGGTTATAAAGGCAAGATAACTTTTAAACTGAATCTTGAAAATGTAAGATCTGATTGGGGAAAAGGAGATTATTAAGAAAGGAAAGTTATGAAACAGAAAACAGATGAACTAATGCATGTAGATTGTCCCTATATGATAAACACCAAATTGTCATTGAAACTAGATTCCTGCTAGCTTGATTTATTTTCTTCATTTAATTCTCCCACTAACCCTTTATGTTTTCATTCTATACCCCAAATCCAGTCAAATATTAAAACTTAGCAGGGACTTTTCTGGAGTGCTGAGAGCAAAAATATCAATCTAGAGACTAAGGTGCATGTGATACAGGCCATGATTTTCACAATTACATGCCACGGACTGCATAGAGAACAGGTCTGTCTTGAAGAGGGTTACACCAAACTGCTCCTTGATGCTCCATCTCATTTACTTTGGGCATGTTGCAAGGAGGGACCAGTCCTTGAGAAAGACATTATGCTTGGTAGGTTGGAAGGACAGTGCAAGAGAGGAAGACCCCAGATAAGTTAGACTGAAACAGTAACTGGTATAACGAAGGTAGGTGTATAAGAGGCAGTGAGATTGGCTCAGAATAGAGGAGAATTCAGAGCTATTGTGCATAGTGTAGCCATGAGTCATAATCAACTTAACAACACATAACAACTACTAGAAAAATGAAAAGAAAAAAATTATTAAAAATTATCTAAATTTTATAATGAAGGTAGAATTCAATTACAGTTCTGTCCAATCTAAAAGACTGCTTTCTTCATATTAGGTTGATATACCACAGAATAAAGATCAATGATCAAAACATGGAGAGTGAGCTTTATACACATTAAGCCAGTTCCTTGGAGCCAGAAGAAGAAACATTTCAGTATGGTTTTTGTTAAGTGCTGTAGAGTTGTAGATGACCCGTAGGGACTCTATGAATGAAAGTCTTGAATGCAAAACTTTCATCTTTTCTCCAAGTTCATAGTTTCCAGAGATAAGCTTTTTTGGAAGTGAATGCCACTCCTGCTTCCAGACTTGTTTTATTCAGGAGATCCACAAAAACCAGGCCTGAGGGCCCAAAAGCCTTTTTAAAGGTTAGGCCAAATCCAATCAACTCACATCTTATTTTGAGTATGAGCCACGCTGTAGTCTTCGTCCCAAACCAGAGAATACACTTTCACAGAATCTGGCCATTCCGTTCATTTACTCAGCCTGGAAATAGCCCCAAACTGGGAGCCAAAAGTCTTTTAAAGGCAAGGCCAAATCCAAGGAATCAATTTAAAATAAATACTATGGCTTTGATCAGGCACACCTTAGTCTTTAAACTGACATTTTTACTCATTAGGAAGGTATATTCCCTCCCATTATAGAAAATAAAGGATTTCCATGATGTTATGATGGACTACTTATGCCAGATTCTTTTTCTCACTGTTTCAGTAAGACAAAGCAATAAATTTATGATCTAAACTTAGCTAAGAGAAAGCTTTCTTTCCAAAGACTTGAAATTGTGATTAAAGTTATTCAGAGATTTAACACAAAAACAAAATACAACTATAAGTTCTTTTCAGAACTGAAAACCTAATGAGTTAATGCAACAATACCTGTTGCTTTTCTGATTTCTTTTTTATTTATGAGAATCTTATCCAGGTTCTCCAATTATTCTACAAATTACCCAATAATATAATTTCAACAAGTTTCTTTTTTTGCATTAAGTTAGCCAGAGTCCATTTCTGTGGCTCGTGACCAAATGAAGTCGTAGTCAATACCATTTCTATTCAGTCAGAGTTGGCACATGACTTGAAAATCAGCAGGCCTATGATTTAATACTGATGGCACATGAGTTAAATTCAGTAAGATTTAAATATGGAAAATATGCTGTGGTGTTTTTATACTGTGTCAACTTGGATAAGCCGAGACTGCTTCCCCAGAATTTTCTTTCCCATATGTTTCTAAGTCAGAATTGGCTAAAAGAGAAATTTTTCCTGAGCTTTGGAAGACATAAGTAAAGCAGGAACCAGTAAGTGCTGAAGGTCTTCATGGTCACTAATGGTGGCAGGCAGTCACAAATGTGGCCTCACATTCATGTAACATATCCAGATTTTTTTCCCCCTAAAACTCCATCCCTGAAAACAGAGATTACTGGACCCCAACTAAATGCAGTGGCAAAAACATTTATTATTTTCCATTAGATTCCCTTTGTGGCCCCACTCTGGCTGCTGGATATACCTGGTTTCTGGATTTTTTACAAACCCCAATATGTCCACTAGCACTAATGTTTTTATTTGACACGACAGCTTCCCTTTTTGGTCTTTCTTCAACATCTCCAGTAATTGTATAAAGTCTTATTCTTATAATCTTTCATTCTATAATCTTTATAGAGGTTGAGTTTCTAAGATTAAAACCAGATTGCTATAGTTACTGTTACCAGAATTGGTTAGAATAAGACAGCATTTAAATAGGAATCTGTCATTGATACTCTGCTCTGCTTGGATTAGAAGGCACTGATGCTCTTGCTGCCAGTAGTAATAAGTAAAGGGGACATTGGTAGTCAATAGAATGCAGCAGCAATGTTGTTTAAATTAGCATCTGTGATTTCACCTCTAATTAATTACCTATAGAACGTGAGGGTTACTGAATAAGTAGTTGCTAAGGTAGTTTCTTCAGTGAAAACAAGCATAATGGTGTTTCTTTGTTGCTACCAAATGTGCCGAAATATATGGAAAGAAGAAATTCCCACATCTATTTAATGGATGAAAAATGTGTCTGCTTTGATTTGAAAGTCTTCTATGCTTGCCTGGAAAAAACTCCTATTTCTTAAAAAATGTGAAATACTAAGCCAAAAGTCTAATCTGCTAGGGACTTAATTGCAATTCAAATTTAATTTTTAACATTGCCTGGTTAGGGCATTGACTGAGAAGGAATAGGATCATAAAAATTGAGATAAAGATGATAGAGTGGTATTAGGATTATTCAAACATATGCTATAGTTGTAAAACTGACATCATCTACCTCCAGCCTGCAAAACTGGTCAAATGTCTAATTAACATTGTTTGGCCCTCAGATCCTGTTATAACTCCTTTATAGTCATGCAGAGAACCTTTAGCTGTCTGTTTAGCAGATGGAGAAATGCATTACATCTTTCATTAATTTAGCATTTGTCTTTTTTTCAGTCATTGGTACGCTCGAATTGTATGCTAACTAGAAATTGTATGTAAGAATTCTAAAGTTGTGTTCTACTCAATCATGTGTGAACAGTACCTTAAACTGTTTGCCAGAAGGGAAAATGCATCTTTTCTGAATTAGCATTTACCTTTTGAAACAGTATTTTCACAACAACAACAACAATGGCCTATATTACAAGTTGTCTGCTTATTAGTAACTGCAAGTAATCTGTTCTCTTTGAAAATAAAAATACTGTATCTGTGAACTAGTTATAGTAATATGTTAAGAAGACTAACACCTCAACCAAATACAGAAATCAATAACCACCCTTAGATAGGGCTGATATATTTCTTGAGAAGATTCTCTCTCCTCTCCCAGATCTATAATAAAGTGCTTTGGATATTGCAATCTGTCTGTGTTATTGACAATTGACTGCAGAAAGAATTCCTTGTGTTCAGTAACAGAGATGTATTGGTAGAGCCTGGTGATATTGAGAACTTTCAACCTCTAATTTTCTTCTCTTCTCTTCTCTTCTCTTCTCTTCTCTTCTCTTCTCTTCTCTTCTCTTCTCTTCTCTTCTCTTCTCTTCTCTTCTCTTCTCTTCTC
>NW_006399758.1:37385298-37386330 GCF_000299155.1 Elephantulus edwardii | reverse complement strand
CCACGACCCCTTCTAAACCCAGCCTGGACTTCTGGCAATTCTCTGCTGATGTGCTGTTCCAGTCGTTTTTGGATAATCTTCAGTAGACTCTTGCTTGCATGTGAAATCAATGATATTGTTCTGTAGTTTCCGAACTCTGTTGGGTCACCCTTCTTTGGAATGGGAAAAGATATAGATCTCTTCCAGTCAGTTGGCCAAGTGGTTGTTCTCCAGATTTCTTGGCACAACTTGGTGAGCACATCCATAGCAGCATCTGTTTACTGAAATATGTCAATTGGTATACCATCTATTCCTGGGGCCTTATTTTTTGCTATTTCCTTCAAAGTAGCTTGACCTTCTTCTTTCATCACCATAGGCTGGCTCTTGCTCAAATGTTATTTCATTAAATTCTTCTGTGTCTTCCAATTCCTTTCGATACAATGACTCAGTATATTCCTTCCATCTTCTTTTAATGCCTCCCAGATCATTTAATATTCTGCCTAAAACATCCTTGATTATAGCAACTCTAGGTTTGAATTTGTTTTTCAATTCCTTGAGCTTAAGAAATGGTGAGTAAGTTCGGCCCTTTTGATTTTCCAACTCCAGTTCCTCGCACATTTCATTGTAATATTTTGATTTGTCATTCCGTGCTGCCTTTTGGAATCTTCTGTTCAGCTCTTTAGTGTCTTGAATTCTTCCTTGTGCTTTGGCTTCTCTATGCTCCAGTGCAATCTTCAAAGTTTCTTCTGACATCCATTTTGGTCTTTTCTTCCTCTTCTGTCTTTGGAATGACCAGTTACACTCTTCCTGGATGATACATTTGACATCCTCCAACAACTCATCTGGTCTTCGTTCATTTGCGTTCAAGGTCTCAAACCTGTTTCTGAGATGATTCTGAAATTCAGGTGGGATGAAATCAAAGTCCTGTTTTGGCTCCTGGGGATTTGGTTTCATTTTCCTCAGCTTTAGCTTGAACTTGCATATGAGTAGTTGGTGGTCTGTTCCACATCAGCTCCTGACCTAGTTTTCACAGCTGATATTGAGCTTCTCCAG
>NW_006399758.1:37378495-37385198 GCF_000299155.1 Elephantulus edwardii | reverse complement strand
ACAGGAGAAGCAAATCTGCAAAGGGTCGTTTCCTTGCCTGAAGAATTTAATTGTTCTTTTTAGAGGATCTTGATTGCAAAGGAGTGATGAATCTCTTCTAGCTTTTAATCCTTTAACAATATTCAGGCTCTGACCCATTGCAGAGGAACTGGAAATATATATATATATGTATATGAAGTTTGGTTTGAGAAGAGATATTGCACATGTTAAAGAGTAACATGATTTTGCTGTTTTAAACTGATAGTAATAAAGGGAATAAGTGGATTGAAATTCTATTGTATCAAAAGGAGAACATAATGTTGAGAGAGGATAAAGCCTCAGACTTGAGAATATCCTAAATGTGTAGGTAACTTGTATTCGCCATGGGTGCAATGCTCTTGGTTTCTACTACTGTTTTTCATTGTCTGCTTTCTTTCCAGTTACAGTATGACCTTATTCCTGTCAATAATTTTACCAGGAAGAGAAACTTTGGATTTGATTAAACGTGCTTCTGCACTATATGCTAATATTACCCAAGATGACTAATGGAATAATTTGGAAAAAATCATAATTGTCAAGTTGGTGATTTTCCAGAGGTATGGACATCGCTAACTTGGCAGAATATGAAAATATTGGTATCCTACATGAATGTTCAAGGACTAGGAGATAAGAGATTGTGCTGCTAACCCAAAGACAGCGGGTTCAAATGCATCCTTTGCTCCACTGGAAAAAGATCAGCAGTTCCTTCCTATGTGAATTACAGCCTCTGAAAAACCCACTGGAGGATCAGTTATGAGTACTTTCTGATATACTGGCATATAGCAACAACTATAAATGTGAATGCTTAGTAAAAAAAGCAAAACAAAAAAATGTTAACAGAGGAGGGTTTTGTTCAATTGGTGGAGACAACTTTTTTTGTCATGCCAATTAGCTTTCTTTACCAAATACTTTGTTCTTGTTATGTATCATTGTCTTTGTCTGTTGTTATATGCCGTCAAGTTGACTGTGACTCATAGCAACGCTAAGTACAACAGATTTGAAGCCTGCCCTATTCTGAGCCAGTCTCACTGACTCTGACACACCTACTCCTATTGCTCTAGTTATTGCATCGATCCTTTTCATCCATTGTCTTCCTCTCCTGTGCTGTCCGTCCACACTTCTAATCATGGTGACGTCTCCAAGGACTGTCCCTTCTGGCAATGTTTCTCAAATATATCAGATGGAGCTTCAAAATCATAGCCTACAATGAGAAACTTGTTTTCACCTTCTCCAAGAGAGACTTACTAGTTTTCTTGGGGGTCCATGATATGTTTAAGACTCTTCTCTAGCACCACAACTCAAAGGTATAAATTCTTTAATCATCCTTAATAATTTTCCAGCTCTCTGATGCATAGCAAGAAACTGTGAAGAGACTAAGTTTGAATTAAGGTCTCTAGACTGACACTGTTACTTCTTAGTACTCTGGAGAAGTCCCTGACAGCAGATTTCCCCAGTTCAACTTGTCTGTTGATTTACTGACTGCAGGTGCCAAGAGTTTTGATTGTGGAGCTAAGCAAGCTGTAATTGTTAACAGCCTCAATCTCTTTTCCATCTATCATAGTGCTGCCAATTGGCCCAATGGTGAGAATCTGTGGCTTCTTGGTGTTGAGCTTCAGGCCATATTGAAGACTACAGTCCTTGACTTTCTCCAGAGCACTTCATGTCTTCCTCAGTTTTGGCAAGCAAAGTTGTATCATTTGCATAGCATAGGTTGCTGATTGATGAGTCTTCCTCCACTGCGAATTCTACTTTTCTCTTCTTAAAGCTTAGCCTCTCAAATGATATAATCCCTGACATACCTCTGACACAGTTGTTTTCTTGATTTTGAACCATGCATGTTGTGCCATGCATGGAAGAAATCTGGAGGACAACTACCTGGCCAATAGAAGAGATCCACTTGTTCCCATTCCAAAAAAAGATGACCCAAAAAGAGTGTGGAAATTATTGTACAATATCATTAATATTACATGGAAGCAAAATCCTGCTAAAGATTATCCAAAAATTACTGGAATAGTACATTGACAGAGAACTTCCAGAAATACAAGCTGGGTTTAGAACAGATCATGACACTAAAGACATTATTCTAATTTCAAATGGATCTTGGCAGAAAGCAGAGAATACCAGAGGAATGTCTATCTATGTTTCATTGACTATGCAAAGGCATTTGTGTAGTTTACAACAAATTGTTCTCAAGGCTCACCTTGAGGAGAGTGGAAATTCCAGAACACTTGATAGTGCTCATGCAAAACCTATACTTGGACCAAGTAGCAGTGCTCAGAACAGAGTGAGGAAACACTGCATGCATCATTGAGTCAACAATAATTCAGCAATCCTCTGAACAACAGACAAAAACCTTGCTCTATTCTTCCATATTTTGTGATCTCTGGCATGCTTAAGAACATTCTTTCAATTAGTATGTCAATCTGTCTCATCAAGGATCTTTTTCTTTTTCATTGGTCTTCTACTTTTACCAGTTTGATGGCTTTGTCCATGAAAGGTGTCTCCTGGTAACACACCCAAAGTATGGGAAATGATGTTTCACCATCCTTGCACCTATGGAGCATCTTGTTTCTCTTCCACCAAGACATAAGCGTTTCATCTTCGGGCAGTCATTGAGATATTGCAGTCTGCATGTATTCATTAGACTATGCCAAGAAATTTGGAAGATAGCTACTTGGTCAATTACAAGAGATTCCTATCTGCCCATAGCAGTAACTCAACAGACTATATGGTCACTTCTAAACCCAGCTTGAATTTCTGGTAGTTCTCTGTCAATGTATTGTTCTAATTATTTTTGGATCATTTCAGCAATACACTGCTTGTATGTGATATTAATGACTTTATTAAATAGTTTCCCTATTTTTGTTGAATCACTTTTCTGGAATGAGAACAAATACGGATCTCTCTCATCAGCCAGCCAAACAACTATCTTCCAAATTTCCTGGCATAGACTGAGGAACAAACCATACAAGGCTGCATCTGTTAATTCAATACATGTCAGTTGGTATCACTTTGATTCCTAGGACCTTATTTCCTTCCAGTGCCTTTAGTGAAGCTTGAACTTGTTTCTTCATTACCATTGATTCTTGATTATGTGGTACTACCTGAAATAATTCAATGTTAACCAATTCTTTTTTGTACATACTCTGAGTATTCCCTCCATCTTCTTTCAATACTTCCTGGATTATTCAATATTTTGTCCATAGCATCTCTAAGTATTGTAACTCAAATCTTGAATTTCTTTTTCAGTTATTTCAGTTTGAGGAAAATCTGGAGTTCTTCACTTTTAATTCTCCAATTCCAGGTCTCTGCACATTTCATCATAATACTTTGCTGTGTCTTCTCAAGATGTCATTTGAAATGCTCTATTCAACTTTTCTACTTCAGCATTTTTTTCCCTTTTGTTTTAGCTTATCAACAACACTCCAATGCAATTTTGAGGATCTCTTCTAACATCTATTTTTGTTTTTTCTTTCTTCTTTTTCTTTGTAATGATCTTTGTTCTCAGTTGTATTTAAAAGAAACCATGGCAATAAGAATATCATTGCTGATGTCAGATGATGTTGGTTGAAAGCAAATAATATCAGAAAAATAGCTAGTTTTGTTTTGTTGACTATACAAAGACATTTGACTATGTAGATCATAACAAATTATAGCTAATGCTTAGAAGATTTGGAATCATGTAATACTTAAATATGTTCATGTAAAACTTACACCTAGACCAAAAGACTTTTGTGCAAATAGCAAGAGAACACTGTATAGTTTAAAATTAATAAAGACATATATCAGGATTGTATCCTCACTGCATACTTATTCAATCTGTATGATGAGCAAATTATTCAGGAAGCTGTACTCTGTGAAGAAGAATGTGACATCAGGATTGTAACAGAGGAAAGCTCATCAAAAAACTGTGTTATGCAGATGGCATAATTTTGCATGAAAATGAGAAGGACATGAAGCTACATGATGACTACAGCATTAAATATGGTTTACATCTCAACATTAAGAAAACAAAAATTCTCACAACGGGCCAATAGACAACATCATGGTAGACAGAGAAAGTGTTGAATGAAGTTGTCAATGTTTCATCTTGCTTCGATCAACAATCAACACCTTTAGTACCAGCAAAAAGAAGATCAGGAGATATAACGTGTTGGAGAAGTCTACTGTCAGAAGCCTCTTTAAAATATTGAAGAGCAATAATGTCAGTTTGAAGACCAAGGTGTGCTTAGTGTAGGCTATGGCCTTTTCAATCACTTGCTACACATCTGATAGATGGACAATGATAAAGGATAATAGAAGAATTGATACCTTTGAATTATGGTGCTGGAGAAGAATACGGAGAGGACTGTCAAGGGAGCAAACGTATGTCTTGGAGAAAGTGCAGTCATCGTGCTCCTTGGAGGCAAAGATGGTATGATATTCCTTAGAAAGGGATATCAGGTTTGGAAAGGTGGAGGGTAGGTTAAAGAGAGAGAGAGACCAGGTGGACTGATACAGTGAATGCAGTAATGGACTCAATCAAGTAAGACAAAAATAATGAGGATGGCACAGGATAAGACATAGTTCAGCTCTGTTATTCACAGTGATGGTGTGAATCATACTGGACATGACAGCATCTGCCAACAACAACATATCAACTACAGGAATTCTCTAACATTACTGATAATATCATATGCAAGTAAAATCTAGCTGAAGATTACTAAAAAAATTTCTGGGGAAAGTGCAAGAAAATGTATTTGAGAGGAAATTGCCAGAAAATTAATCTGGATTCAGAAAAGGCAATGGAAAGGTGGATACCACTCCTGATGTCAGATGGCTCTTGATTGAAAGTTGAGAATGCCTGAAAGTTTTTTTGTGTTTTATTGAGTATACAAAGACATTGAACTGTTTGGATCACAATAAACTATGCCTAATAATTGCCTAAACAGAATGGTCATTGCTTCAGCAACTTGGATTCCCATTTCTATAGGCTAGTCTGATTAGAGTCATTGCTCCACGCCTTACCAATTATCAGTATAAGTCAAAGCTTAGGGCAATATTACAAAATTCTCTAGGAGAATTGACAAGTTGATTTGATTGTCTAATCTCCATCATAGAGATGATAATATGGACTAATCATGGGGTTGTACAATTTGATGGGGGGTGAGGTAAATGGAAAGAATTTGTTCTTGAAAACAATGTGTTCAAATTTTGTAAATAAACAACTATTTGTTGTTGTTTTTTATGTGCCATCGAGTTGCCTGCGATTCATAGTGACCCTAGGTACAACAGGCCTAAGCCCTACTTTATCTCTTATCAATCTTATTGTCTCTGGCACACCTATCCCCATTAACCTAGTGACTGAATCAATCCATTTCATTGAGGGTCTTCCTCTCCTGCATTGTCCCTCCACCCTCCCAAGCATGACATCCCTCTCCAAGGATTGATCTAGCCTTGCAACATGTCCAAATTATGTCAGATGAACCTTCTGAATCCTTGCCTCCATGGAACAGTCTGGCTTCACCCTTTCCAGGGTGAACTTGTTTGTCCTCCTAGCAGTTCATGGTGTATTCAGTATTCTTCTCTAGCACTACAGTTCAAAGGCATCAATTTTCCTTTTATCATCCCTAGTCATTGTCTAGCTCTCTGATGCATAGCAAGTAATTGCAAAGATCATGGCATGTATCAGGCACATCTTAGTCTCCAGACTGACATCGTTGTTCTTCAGTACTTTGGAGAGGTCTCTGACAGCAGACTTTCCCCAATGCAATTCATCTTTTAATTTCCTGACTGCTGGTACCAAGAGTGTTGATTGTAGAATCAAGCAAATTGAAGCTGTCAACAATCTCAATCTCTCTACTGTTAAGGAATGTTGGGGAGGGCCGCAGGCCAGGACAGATTGCCTGAGCTCCAGATAAGTGCAAGCCTCTGAATGGCCTTTAATACAGGTAGAGAAAGCTCCTCTGTGTTTGGCTGTACCAGCTTAAGAAAGCTCACCCCCCTGGGAAGAAGGCTGCCTTATCTGTTTAGCTGGGCATGGTCCATATGAGGCTGAGGTCCTCCTAACCAATCCACATATCCCGTGTCTGCAAGCCCACCCTATCCTGTCTTCCTGTTTACTTGGTTGTATATAAGTGCATTACAGTCCCCAATAAAATTGAACTGGATTGACTCTCTGATCCTCTCCTGGAGTAGTGTATCTCCCTTGTGCTTAACCCCTGTTAATTTGCCAGCTAACAGACAGTGAAACTCCACAATCTATCATGATGCTGTCCATTGGCCCAGTGGTGAGAGTCTTTGTTTTCTTGGTGTTGATATTTAATCCGTATTGAAGGCTGCAGTCCTTGACCTTCTGCAGCAAGCACTTCAAATAAACTAGTAGAAAAAGAAAAGAAAAGAAAGTTATAAAAAGGTTATAAAAAAACCAGAACAGGGGGTTTGTGTGCGTGTGTTTTTTGGTTTGGTGTTTTTTTTTTTAATTGAGAGAAGAGTGAAGACTTAAATCCAAGACCATGGCAAGACATTTGAAATTCATTGCCAGGACTGTGATGGTACAGGATGGCAACGTGGCAAGTGCGCACAGGAGCCTGAACAGAATCCTCAGCATGGATGGGCTCATTGAAGACATTAAGCGAAGGAGATACTATGAGAAGCCCTGCCGCAAGCGACAGCGGGAAAGCTATGAGACCTGCCGAAGGATCTA
>NW_006399758.1:37372170-37377965 GCF_000299155.1 Elephantulus edwardii | reverse complement strand
TTTTTTTTTTTTCCAAAGTCACTATCCCCGAGTTTACAAATGTTGTATGTACTATTGTCATGGTGGACCATACAGCATTGCTTTAGACAAGAAAACCAATTTTACAGAAAATTAAGTATGACAATAGCCCGTCTTCTATAATTTGCTGGTGTTGGGAAAGTCTGCTGTCAGTGACCTCTCTAAAGTACTGAAGAGCAATGATGTCAGTCGGAGACTAAGGTATGCCTGATACAGGTCATGGTCTTTGCAATTACTCACTATGCATCAGAAAGCTGGATGATACCTAGATAAAAGGAGAATTGATGCTTTTGAGCTGCAGTGCTAGAGAAGAGTATTGAATATACCATGGACTGCTAGGAGAACAAACAGGTTTCTCTTGGAGAGGATGAAGCCAGGCTGCTCCTTCGAGGAAGGATTCTGATAGTGTGTCTGACATAATTAGGATATGTTGCAAGGCAGGATCAGTGCTTGGAGAGGGACATCAAGCTTGGAAGGGTGGAAGGACAGCGCAGTAGAGGAAGACTCTCAATGAAATGTATTGATTCAGTAACTGGGGTAATGAGGGTAGGTGTGTCAGGGACAATAGGATTGGCACAGATAGAGCAGGGTTTAGGGATATTGTACATAGAGTCACTATGAGTTGCAAGCAACTTGAGAGCATATAACAACAACAATATTTCTCTTCATGCTGAAGAAATTAACCAGGTACTATGGCTAAATAATTTTTTAAACTTTCAGTTATAATGCCAGTTGGTGAAAATCCTTTGTGCTTTTGAGCATTATCCATTTCGATGCAGAACATGCTTTGAATCAGGGAGCACTATATAGCATTGTTTTCCTTATAGTCCATGAATGAAAAGTTAGAAGCTGAATTTGTTTTTTATACTATTACACGCTATGAGCTAATAGCCAAATTTTTGCTTTTTTTTGAGTGAGTCATAGTTCTACAGATGGATTTCATTAAACTCTTACTGGAGAGTACCACCTGGACATTTGTGTGTCCTCAAAACTATTTTTTTAAAATTGTTTTTTATTGATATTTTAATGAAGGTATACAGAAAACTTAGATTTCCATTCATTCCTTGTTACACATTTTCTGCCCCACTCCCCTTGCCCCAGTTCACTTTTCTCTTTAAAAAGATTCTTTCATTGTTGCACAATTTCCTGCCTGCCTCTGCTCTCCAGTCCACTTTGCTTTGCATCTGTTATTTTGGACTGTTTTAATGCAAATGATACCTAAAACTGTTCTTGCCATCAAATTGGAATCAACTCATAACTCACCCTCCTGCATGTCATCAGAGATTTCCAATCTCAGGAGAAGAGATTGCCTAGACTTCTCCCTCAGAGCTTCTGGTTGATTCAAACAACCTAAGTAGTTCAAACTTTCTAATAATAATGTCCTTTTCCAAGGAATATCCTTTCTTAGAAACATGCCCAATGTATAAGAGATGAAGCTTTGTCATCTTTGCCTCAAAGTTGTACTTTCACTTTACTTTTTTTGAAGACATACCTATTTGCTCTTTTAACAGTTCTTGAAGTATTTAGTACTCTTTAACACTACATTGCAAAGGTGTAATTTCTCCTTCTTTCATCCTTATTCACTGCCCAGCTTGCAAATATATAGCAAGTGATTGAAAAAAAAAAATCATGGCCTTAGTCCTCAAATGGACAGTAGTGATTTTCAATATTTTGGAGAGGTTCCTGACAGTTGACATCCCCAGTGCAATATGTCCCTTGATCTCCTGATTGATGGTACCAAAGGTACTGATTGTTGATCAAAGTAAGATGAAATCATGGACTTTTCCAGTTCTTTCTCCATCTCACATGATGTTGCCTATTGGACCAGTGTTGAAGATTTTTGATGTTAAGATGTTAACCATACTGAAAACTATAGCTTTTGATCTTCTGCACTAGAAAATTACTTCCTAGTCTTCTTTGTGTTCTCACACCCTGTGATAAATATTAGCAGAAAACTATTTAATACAAGAAGAAATGCTTTTGAAACAGATGGAGAGAACTGTTTAAAAGGGATATATGATTGGGTATTATTGTCATGACAGGAGTCCAGAATGAAGGCTGCACAGTGGAGTGGACTTGGGGCTGGGGAGGGATTACATAACGATTAAAGAGGTTTGTTTTTTTTTTTACTTTTCAAGGAAAGGAGTGAATTGGGGGAAGGAGGTGGGCAGGGAGAAAAGTGTAACAATGAATGACTTGAAACTTTGAGTCTCTGTAAATTTTCATCAAAATTAATAAAAAAAAAAAGAAGAAAGGCTAAATTACACAGGGAAGCCCTACCACCTGAAATACTGAGTCCATAAGGTTTATAGAACAGGTATTAAAAGAAGGAAGCTAAAGTTACCCACTAAAAGGATGAAACTAAGTCTATTTTTGAGCAGAACTTTCTTTTTTTTTTAACATCTTGATAAGGATATTTTGAAGTAAGCAGTTATTTGTTTTCTTTTCTCTTATTCCTTAACTCTAGAAAGTTTCCATAACATTGAACTTTATATAAACATATCTAAAACATATACTTTACATTTCAGTGCTGTTGTTGTTTGGTGCCCTCGAGTCGTAGAAGACTCATAGCGACCCTATGAACAAAAGACCTGAGCATTGTTCACAGGGTTTCTAGAGGCAAGCCATTTCGGAAGTGGATGCCGCTCCTGTTTCAATAGTTATGTTAATATTATTGTTGTTAGGCGATGTTGAATCAAGTGCAATCATAGTGACCCTGTGAACCGCAGACCTGAACCCTGCCCTATCCTGTGCCATCCTCAGGATCCCTGCTACACTTGAGACCATTGCGTCAGTCACTCTGTCAGTCCACTTGGTTGAAGGTCTTCCTGTCTTTTCCTTACCTCCATCCTTCTAAGTATATTTTCAGATATAATTCAGTTATTTGTGATTATCGAATATGGGATATTACTTGATGAGAAGAGTGAACAGCATCCAAATATTGATTTAGGAAAGATTTAGAATGTTTTTAGTTGTATCATGGTATCAGATTAGGCATATCAGGATATTTCTATTTTTTTTCTTTTAATATAAAATGAGATTCAAAGAGGGGCATGCATGAATGCTCAAATAAGGAGTAGTAGGCATTTTCTCCCCTTTGTTAATTTAGCTAAGCTGGAGCTACATGTTGTAGGATTTAGTATTCCTTTAGAATTGGGCAAAGAGAAATTTTGTTAAGAAGTAAAGTGACCTAGTACAATTTTTATGGTTAAAGATATTGAGGGACAGGTGCAAAGGTTTGGGGATATTCTGGCTTATTTTTAATTCTCACCTGACTTTGAATATGAAGGGTAGCCTAACATTTACTTGCTTATGTTTGGTCATGATGGTATTTGAGGATGTAATTCTGCCAACCTTGATGACAACCAACCACCATACTCCTCTCCCAGACAGATAAAATATTTCCATAGACTTGTTGTTGTTGTTAATGTCTAGGAGTTGACCATGACTCACCCACTTTATGAATAGTTGATTAGAGTCTTGTCATATTCTACTCCATCATTAAGATCTCTTCTGTGATAGACTTTATCGTTGTTTTGTGCTGCTGAGTCAGAATCATAGGTGAACTTCTAATGAGTTCTCAGTGATTGTAAACAACATGGGACATAGTTTCCCTGCTTTCTCGCTGGTGATTTAGAACCATTTGCCTTTAGGCTGGCAGCTCAACTTCTTACCAGAAGTGCTCACAATATTGTACCCAATTTTATTTGCTTTTATCTGTGTGTGATGATGTTTGGGGATGCAAAAACCAAGTTTGTTATTGTATCTTGAAGATTCCTTCTTAACCTCTTTCTACTCAATGACAATAAACTTGAATTTTAAAATTTGGCAATATCTGTGAAAAGCATAAGAGATGCTATCATGATGTTCCCCAGAATTTGTCATTTCCCAAGCCAGAATACTCCTCACCATTTTTTTTTCCTTCTGCAAAGCCAGGGACATAAGCACCTTTTTTATTTCATAGTTTTTAAACTTGTTTCTTCCCTTTTTCAGGTTAAGAGAATGAGAAAAACATATCCATTTCTTCTTTTTTTTAAAAAAAAAATCAAGACAGTTGGACTATTGCCTAGTCATATTGGCAGATCACACCCTTCATTATGCAGGAGATGATAAAGCCCGATTTGCTGGTTTTTAGTGCATAGAAGCATATGGAATCTAAAAGTGCCAGACCCAGCTTTGCACTCCAGGAATGTGTGGGAGGATTTATCAGTACTTGTGGGGTAGAGAAAGTGAAACACAAAAAGTCCAAGTTATCTTCCATTAACCTTACTCTTGGGTATTTTGAAATGTATTTTTGAAATGGATATATTTACAAAAATGTAAGTATAATGCATTGCTTCACATGCAACAGGAGTCTAGCTATTTAAAGACATGTCTTTAAAATCCTTTTTTTGGAGTCTTTCATAAGCTCCTTCTTAAAAATCAAGTGCATATTATCACCAATGTTTTTCTAATAGTAATTTTCTTTTGTGTACTCATAAGAATCTCATAAAGTCACAGTGTAGTTGAGAACTATTTGATTTAATGAAAATTTTTTATTTAACCCACAAACAGTAAGTAAGACTATATTTTCAACTTTAAATAAAATGCTAATTTCCCTAATGTTCTAATTGTAGCCTGGTGAAATATGCATCATAAAGAAAGTCTTAGTATTTGGTAGCTATATTTTCACTTCTATATTTATAAAGATTAAACTCTGCCCAGTTCTTTCAGTTCCTATTAACACACATTCTCAGAACATCAACTCTCTGTATATTTGAAGGCAATGAGAACTCTGGTTAATGGGGCAGATCTATTCCTTGGAGGTTGCACCTCATCTTGCCCTAGAAATAAAATTAAATATGTTGCAGTAGTTCCAAGCATTAAGTAAGTTTTTATTAAAATAAATGTTTCTATCCATTCAGGCAGAGAAAAGCTCTGAGCCTGATCAAACAAACAAAGAAAATTCCAATTAGTCAAGAAAGGAGAATTATCCAGATTAAAAGTAACCCTACTCTTTGGTTTGCTTATTTGTTTAGCTTTTCACATAAAGTGATAGATATCTACATACAGAGTATTTACTTGAGAAAAATCACAGTAAAATTTTGTGATTTAAAACAGTATTATAAAAAACAAAACCACCCCCCCAAAAAAATCCTTTGTATTATCATTCATCATTTTAAACTTATTATAGTGAAACATGTATAATTTTATAATTTGTCTTCTGTCATAAATTCCCTTTCCCTCTAGCAGTTCTCTAATTTTCTTCTTAAAAATGATCCCTTTTAATTTTCAGCCTTTTGCTTTGTGGAGAGGAGGCTCTTCCACCAGCTCAAAAAAGGAACAAATGATTCGGTCCTTTGTCCTAGAATAGACACGTGAGTCAATGGTGTTTAATGTGTTTGAGATGCAATCATGTTTTTTCTGATAGTGGTAGGATAAAATCCTGGTTTTCATACTGGATGTGATCTCCGGAGGATTATTGACGCTTACTGTTGTAGTTCTTTTTTCAACTACATGGAAAATGGGGCTCTTTTCAGTGAAGCAGATCTAGAGAAACAGAGAGGAAGGCAACAATTAATTTTGGGGGTTTTCATTTGAGCTAGTTGAGCCCTGAGTGCAGCTAAACTTTGGTAACTCCTTCTAGGCTGCTTAACTGTTTGGCACAATTATTCCTTTTCCTGTATGTGTGTGTGTATCTATCTCTATCTCTATCTCTATCTCTATCTCTATCTCTATCTCTATCTCTATCTCTATCTCTATCTCTATCTCTATCTCTATCTCTATCACCTCTATCA